>NW_024063361.1:0-167500 GCF_006381635.1 Hibiscus syriacus | reverse complement strand
TATCTATCTATCTATCTATCTATCTATCTATCTATCTATCTATCTATCTATCTATCTATCTATCTATCTATCTATCTATCTATCTATCTATCTATCTATCTATCTATCTATCTATCTATCTATCTATCTATCTATCTATCTATCTATCTATCTATCTAATCCAATAATAAATTTCAATATGTATTTATATATTTTTTATCATATTTCATAGTAAATATAATGTGCACACGTTACCAAATTATTTAAATTGGGTGGGTGAGAATTTGAAATCTCATTAGTTGATCTAAAGAAAAATTAAATTAAAGTTGAAGTCGAAGGTGGGATATCATGCGTTGATTGGTTTAGATAGTTGGCCGTACTAGCTGCCCCTGTTTGCCACCCTGCCATTGATGCATGCATGGGAAGTTATCGTCAGATGTGCGCGACGTTTTAAAGTCGTCTGCAACATACAACGAAATAAACCTGATCTAGTATAGTTAAAAGGTAAAGATAATAAAGAAGGAAGATATATGTTTAATTATATGCTCCAATTCAATCTCCGAGCGTAGAAGAATAGACGCAATTCAAGATCCATTAATATTTACGGTAAAATTTTTAGTTTTACACCTTTTTAGGATCATTAGATGAGTGAAAATTGACAGTTGAAATCAATAATAAGAAATATAGAGATATTCTCAGTCATCTATTTTCATCCATCCTTAATCCAACAACTCTCTAAATGGATCGTGGCTCTCTACATATAGTGCTTGAAATGGAAGGGATGAAATTAGTTAGAGTAGCAAGCAATGTCTTGAACAAGCTCATGAATCAAATCTCTGAAAATATTCTGCTGCAACGCCAAGCCTATTATGCCAATCTCTCGCCTTTCACCCCATGCAATATCCTTGCACACTTGATGCACACTGTGCATCATGGCTAATGCGCTTCTTCTCATGCTCGAAACTGAATCATTTCCCTCATCATTGTTATTGCTTTTCGCATAAGCAACGTGTTCCGTTGTAAATCTACGGAGGAAGCTGATTTCCCCACTGCTGGCAGTGGCAGCGATGTCCTCTTCCTCTGCCTTCTTCTTAATTACTTGGTGCTTCTGCTGTAGGCTTCGTCTTCCTCCTACATTAAAGCAATACAAATACATTCTACATATGAAAAAAAAGAGTAATGTCCAAACCCCAAGTCTATTTTCATGGTAACATTGGTAAAATTGATTACTGTAGACAAAAAATTGTGGTTGTTATAATTTCAGTCAGATAAGGAAAGTAATATACGATGCTCAAAAGAGATTAAAGGAGAGAAAAAAGAGTTTAGGATTTTCTTCATTCATGCATGGCGGCTATTGAATCTTTCTCTCCTTTAATTTCTCTCTTATCATGGTATATCACCTTCTCCGATTCACTGAAACTATTGGACTTAACTCTTCGTTCAAATCAGAAAGGATAAACGGCTTGCAACCATTACAACTACAATTTTCCTATCAATAATTACATACTCAGATCAGATTCAATACAACAATCTATATATGAATGAAATATTTGTTGTTAAGTGTGGTGTGAATAACTTTCCGGTCAAGAGTTTCAGAGTAGATGTGGGAGTTCAAAGTTAATCCGGTTCAAAGGACGGAAAACAACAATATGTTGCTTCGTTCTCATCTATCATGGAGGCTGTAAATGGTGAGAATGAACAGTCACAATTCACAAAAGCAAGAAATGAGTTAATTTTCCGAAATAAAGTCTTATCCATGAAAGAGATACCATTTTTGACCATGGTACTGTCTCTTTTCTGAATTAAGCTGTTAAGTAAGGTGTCTTGGTCGAAAATTCTAATATACAACTTATTAATATAAGACTAAAAATGATAAAAATCGATTACAATAAAAAAATTTATCATGAGGAATCTTATCGATTATGACTTCTCAAAGTAGGAGAATAACATTCTCTTTTATACTAGAACCATTTGATGGATGGATTCATACAAGTTACAATTAATCCTCAACTAACCCTATCTAGATTATGTCTATAAATTGTGCCCATTGCCAAAGAAGCTAGGAGTGTTTGCTATTTTTAAACAAAAGTGACTGTTTGGATGCTAAGAAAGTTGATAAAAGGGTTGCCGGTTTTTCTAATTATATGTGTCGACTGTAAGATGAACTGTGGATTGGGGGCCTTTAGTGACGAACAGGAAGGGATTGTATTTTTCAAAATTTTTAGATTGAAGAAAGAGTGAGAAATAGTTTTTGGGATCTTTGGTTATTTTTCCCTATTTTTTAGATCTCTTAAAATATTTTTTCTATTTTTTATAATTTTCTAATTAGTTTAACATATTTTTTATTTTTAAAATATATAATTAAATTATATAATCTAATTAGTACTGATAAAATTTTCCATTCAAAAAAATACCGTTGAATTTTATACGTGCATGCCAATACATTTATATGCATAGAATTAAAGTATAAAATCTTTGATATTGTATTTAAGGGAAGGGGGCAATTAAAAAGGTAGTAAAAGGGATTATTGAAGAGTGATTGTTAATCTTAAAGAGAATGATTAACATTTATTGTCAAATAATTAAGAGTATTTAGAACAAATATCACTTTGTAATCACATTAGTTTAATAAAAAAATGTAGTAAAAGAATTGGGGCATGCTATGAAGTCTATCCAATCCTATAGGGTCAGATCGAGTCGGGATTGGATGGAAGGTAAAAAACTGTGATTCAACTCAATCCGAGGTAATAATATGATTTCTCTAAATAAATTTATGGATAGTTACTATAATATACCATTTATTTATTATTATTTTTAATTAAATTCTTATCGGGTTGGAACGGATCGAAGTTGAATGAAAGATATAATTTTTCAGATCAAATCGAATTAATCCAAATCCGACCCAATCCAACCCGTTGTTATCCCCGGCTATGATTGCACATAGCAACAAAGATATTACTTTTGTCTCCCACTGCTACACTGCTTATAATGATGATTTATTATGAACTTGGAATCCTATTTTTTCAACTAAAGCAAAAGGCAAAGTGTTTCCTCTTCAATGGAATGCAACCACCATCAACGTTTTAAGCTTTTTAGCTTTGGAATAAAGTTTTTATTGTAATTATTCATCATCTAAAAAGAATTTAAAAACATTATCATGAAAATAATTGATAGGAACAATTTAATCTTGTCGGATGTTGATAATTTATTCTTTCTAATCTAACGAAAAATCACATCCGACGAAGTAACAGCCGTCGGTAGATATTTTTTTCGTGAAAAAAGATGAAAACATAAATGGAAGATACAGTGAATGAGAAGAAAAGTAGAGAGTAGTTATTTGAGAAGACTTCAGACGAATAATTTTTTTTGATTTTTTTTTTGAAGGTATAACAAATATGATGTTAATAAATTAGATATTCAGTCAAGTAGGAGAAGACTTACTAAGCTCATTGCATTCCCCAAATCCAACACCGATGCTCGTCTTCACAACTTCAATAATCCTTTGAAGCGCCTTCAAGTCCTCGTCGCACTTCTCCGCTGGTCTTACCTGCTGCAAACTCACTCTCTCATCGGCAACGGAACTGGATTCCAATGGCGGAGGAAATTTATCTACTCCCATCAACCTCGCCACTAATGCATGGCGATGGTTCCCCACCTCAACCGACAACGATCGCCGCATCTCTACTGGAAGCGTTGGACTCCTAATTACAAGCTTTGCATCTTTTGGCCTCTCTTCGCCGTCGGCCGCCTCCTTTCGCCGCTCTTTCCCTGAAAATCATGATCGGATCGGAATAATGTAGTGAACATTGATCGACTAAAATCTAATCAAGAGTAATTGCAGTGGAGGGAAATTTATAGTACAAAAATAGTGAGAAGCCATCGAACGAACCACGGGTGATAAATTTCGAGCGCTTATGGTTTTTGGTGAAGAAGCTGAAAATGGCAGGCATGCAACCGATGGAATTTCGCCTGCGCCTACAAGACGATGACTTTCTCTCCATCTCAATTCTGACACCTAAGATCGAAAACAGATCGGAATGGAGCAAGAGATTATGATAAATAACGAGTACATATATAGGATGCTCATGGATGAAGTGAGGTTAAATTTTTCATTTAAGATTTAGATTTAAGAAAATTTCATTTAACTCAAAACTTTGAACAAATTTTAAAGTAAAATCATTACACGATTTGACATATATATTTTTTTATTTTATTAATTAAGATAAAGACCTAATTGAAAATATGGATAAAGATATGTTATAGTAATTATCTTTAAATATATAAAAATTAATTATATTATTATCCCGCTTTGAGATAGATATTTTTATCATAAATTTAAGGGTAAATTAAATATTTAATATCTAAATTATTAATTTTAGTATTTTTAGTATTTAAATTTTCATTTTTTTAAAATTTACTTAACGTTTAATTTTTGTTTCATTTTAGTACCCGTCGTTAACAACTTAACGCGTTTAGTACTTAAATTATCAGTTTTGGTCCGTTTTAGTACCTAAAATTTTATTTCTTTTTCAAAATTTAACGTAAAATTTTGAACATGACACTAAAATGAAACAAAAGCTAAACTTGAGGTATGATTTAAAAAAAATCAAAAGTTTAGGTACTAAAACGGATCAAAATTGATAGCTTAAGTACTAAACATATAATTTACCCTAAGTTTAAATCCGATAGTATATAATATTATATTTAAAAAAATCTGACCCGATTTAATTTGATTTAAAACTAAATTTAAAGAAAAATATTTAATTTTATAAAATTAAATTGAAGCACGTTGAATTTAAGTCAAATACCTATCCTTACATATATAGCACCCTGCTCCAAATAGACTTTTTATCTATTTTTATTAGTTATGTAAAACTTCAAATTTATAATAATAACTAATTATTTAAATCTTTAGTTTTAAACTATAATACTATTAATATATCATATTTAATTAATTATAAAAATATTTTTTGTTATTATTGAAATGTTGGCAGTTATAAAATGAAAATTATTTTTAAATAATTATAAAATAATAATTAAATTTTATTAAGTTATTATAAAACAAGTATTAAATTTATAAAATTATTATAAAACAATTCTTAAACTTATAAAAATTATCTTTATTTTAAAAATGATTATTTTATAATTTTATTATTTAAAAAATATTTTCATATATTTTAATAATGATTAATATACCTTTCCTTTAAATAAAGGGTAACCTACATATGTAGTAATTAAACTCTCATTTTTATTTCGTTTCAATATCTAAACTTTAATTTTTTAAATCACACCTAATGTTTATTTTTTTTTTATTTTAGCACCTCACCGTGAAAAACTTAACGACATTGTTGTATATAGCATTTTTTATGGATAAATTATATTATTCATCACTCAACTATATTCTCACTCCTATTTAAGTTACTAAAGTTTAAAGAATTTCAATTTAACTACTTAACTTTTACATTACTCTCGTTTTAATCACTCTAATTTATTTTATTAATTTTTTTTGTGACATAACATTTTTATTATTATTTTATTATAATTAAAATAAAAAATTAAATTTAAATTATATCACAAACCCTAAATCACAAACCACTTACCCTACCCTCTCAACCTCTCTTATCGGCCTCTCCAACTCGTCCCTTTCTTCTTCTTTTTTAAATTTTAAACATATATTAATAAAAAAAATTATTAAAATATACCATGTCATGAAAAATATTAATAAAATAAGTTAGAGTGATTAAAATAATAGTAATTTGAGAGTTAAATATTAAATTAAAAAATAAAATTCAATGACCATAATAGGAGTAAAAAATAGTTGAGTGATGAATGATATAATTTATCTATAAAAATGACAATTTCTTTAAGTTTTCAAAGTGGAATACTAAAAAAAAACATTAAGTTTAATTTTGAAAGATATGAAACTTTAAGTATACCCTTAAATAAAATATTTTAATATATATGCGTTTGCTATGCGTGGGAGGGACTAGGGAGTATTTAAACTGAAAACTAGATTTTTTGGGTAAATTACATGTTTATTCACTAAATTTTATTATTTTTTCTATCTTTATTTATTGTACTTTCAATTTTTTTAATTTACTCACTAAACTTTAGACATTGAATTTTTTGCTCACTCTAAGATGATGTGGATTATTTTATTTTTTTTTCTCTCATATGACATGTTATATTTTATTAATATTTTTAATATAAAAGATTAAAATTAAAATAAATTTTAAAATTACAATCATACCCTTAAATTATATCTAAATGCTCAAATTATATCCCAAACCCTAATCCCCAAATTACAACCCCACCCACCATCATCCTTGGCAAGTTCATATTTCCACCAGTGATCACCCTCCCACCAGCGAACGATCAAGCTCACCTTTGCCCCTCACTCTCTTGTTCATCTCCCACAACCCTCAACCGAACTAATCAATACAACCATGGAATTAACCCTTTGTTGATTAGTTTAAAACCAAACCCCAAGCACAATAAAAATTCCAACACATAAATCAATGATTCAACATTAAAGGGGAAATAGAGATTACCTGGACTTAATCAATGATTAAACACCAAAAAAGGTCATCTCAGACCACCGTGATGGCCACCGTAGCCGTCGGGGGCACTAACCCACTCACCACTGAAATTTGAATTGGGGTTTTAGGTTTTGAGTGTATATTTTAATATTTTTAAATTCATTTTTAATTATAATCCTAAATAATATTAAAATATTAATAAAAATAAGACATGTCATATGAAAAAATAATAAAATAATCAATGTCATCAAATGAGTGGTAAAAAAACTTTAATATCTAAAGTTCAATGATCAAATTAAAAAAATTAAAAGTATGGTAAATAAAATAGTAGAGAGTAGAGTTTAGTGAGTAGGCGTGTAATTTATCTTTTTTTTAGTAAACTTAAAACTAGGTCGTATTTCATCCGAGGCGTATTATTTACAGTAAGAAGTTGACGGTGGAAAGCTCAACAAGGAAAGTAGAAGCGGAAATTGAGAAGGCAGGTTTTATTCAAATATGTCTTCGCCTCCAGAAGTTCTCATGGTAATCAATCTGACAAAGCTTTTCAAAAATTTCAATTTCCTTTTGCTGCGAAACGCATAAAATTAAGTGTAAAATAATTTTCTTCATGTCTAATGTATAAGTCGATTGTTCTCACTGTTTTTTGCAGGTGGCGGAGAAGCCTAGCATCGCTCACTCCATTGCTTCCGTACTCTCTCATGGCCAAGTATGCTTGAAGTCTCCCGTATTTTTTGTGAGATTCGCTTGTAGTTTTATTGGTTTCCCGAACTTGAGCGTTGAAAATTTTGAATTTTTAGATCTTAAATCTTAATTATATTTCATCTTTAGGATGTAATTGACCATTGGCTTTAATGTCAGAGCAGACACTCGTAAAGAAAAGGAATTTTATAGGGAAAAAAGGTTCAGTATTTATGAAAAATTAATTAGTTCAAGAAAGCAAGCCCTTTAAGATAATGTTTTCATTGGCTTGATTTGAATTGTAGCAATTCGATTAATGCTTGGTTTGTCTGTTTGTTTGATTCTCTTTTTAGTTTTTGTTTCTTAAGCCACATTCCTCACGGCTTCTTTATTGAAAACAGTAATCTGTTTGGAAAATTTCATACCCCTTTGTTGGTGTTGGATTTGGTTTAAAATAACATTTTCTTTAAGTATTGCACAGTTCTGTGACATGTCGGGCACAATGCTGAATCATTTTTCTTTTCCTTTCTCTTTGTTATATCATTTTCACTTCAGTTTTCCTTATCGAATACTTGCTAGTTACTTACAAGTTGTAGTACATATGCCAGATGTCGACAAGGAGAGGTAGTACAGAAGTCCACGAGTTCAATGGAAAGTTTCTTGGCATTCATGTCCATTATAAAGTAACTTCAGTTATTGGGCACGTGTTCAGGTCCTTATTCTCCCTTACGCATTGGAAACAAAGAAAGTGTGATTGTTTTCTATTGGTTCATGCTATCTGCTTCCAAGATTTGTATATTTAGGCGCCTAGAATGCTGATGCCTTTCTCCCGATGAGATTATTTTGATTCAGGGAAAGACATTATAGTAAAGTTTGACTCTCTTGATTCAGTTAAGAATATATTCAAATACAAGGCAATGAACTTTAGTATAAGCTATATTGCAATTTACATCATGACATTATGGCTTGTAGAAGATATTAGGGAACTGTTACATTTTATGTTTACCTATTGCAGCCTTATCTTGTCTAACTTATTATTTTGATTTCCTTATGGTGATGTTTTTCCTTTTTCTCTTATTGGCGAAATCTAGTGTAGATTTTCCAGCATCTTATCAAGATTGGAATGCCACTAATCCTCTAGACCTATTTCAAGCTTCAGTTATCAAGACAGAATCAAACCCAAAGGTATATATAATTTATGTGGCTTCCTATCAACCTTTGTAATTTTTTACCATGCCATTCTTTTTAGTGCTTATATGAGTCAACTTTGTATTGCTAAAACAACTGTGTTTCTGTTATCTTGATCTCAGCAATTCATGTAATGGAAATAGTTGACAAATATTTCTGAACGCTGGGATTTGTCTCAGCAATTTGGTGATAGAATTAGAAGTTGTTTCTCTTCTGCAGTGAAAATCCGTATGCAAATTCATATATTAGTTTAATTTGATCAGATATATCCACCTTATGTACTGAGTGAATGAATGGAAACTTGCACTTGAATTGTAAACTAATTTTGTAAATGAGTACTCTAATATATGTTTCTCATGGACTTAACTGTAGTTTAACATAGAATGTTGACCTACATAAAACCACTAACTGGCACTTGGCACATTATATAAATTGTTATGACAATAAACCATGCCGGTTGGAGTTGGTTAGTGTAAATTTTAGTCACATAAATTAGAGTTTTATTGTAATTTAATTGTTAGAGTTGTATACATATTGTAAATCTGCCTATGAAAGGCCTAACCTATGTAGTATTTTGAAATAAGAACAATTACAGAGAATACAATCTCTTCTCTGTTCCAAACCATCTTCTCCGTTTTCTACAGTAAAATAAACACGAATTTTGTTTTTATATATTAGTTGATTATTATCAGATCCACTCATGTAATTATGTACGTAGTCACTGGAAATCTGTACTTAAATTTTAAACTAATTTTGTACATGAATTCTCTAAAATTCATGCCTCCAGGGGAGATAACTGTAGTTTAACATAGAATGTTGACCTACATAAAACCACCAACTTGCACGAGTTACTATATAAAATGTTTTATAACAATAAACTCCTTTCTAAATATAAATTTCTAATTTTTTTTGGGTTGATCAGGCGCATATTTCTAGACATTTAAGTCAAGAAGCTCGTGGTTGTGGTTATTTGGTACTGTGGTTGGATTGTGATCGGGAAGGAGAGAACATTTGTTTTGAAGGTAATTCCTGTCCGCTTTATGTTGTTTTATGCACATCGTTGTGAAGCAATCCTTGTTGCTCTGTGACGCGTGAACTTATCCAATGATCAAGTAAATTTATGAGAGTATAGATTTTTTTTGATAGAATATAGGCCTCATTAAAAATCCCCTTCATATCCTACATGTTATATAAGTAACATGAAGGACATAGGAAGGAGGAAAAGAGCGCCTCTGAATTGTATTAATCTTGAACATAACATACAACCAATCCATAACCATGGTCTGCTTATAACATAAGACTTAACAACCTAAACACAAACTGCAGCACTAAAAACCAAACCCCTTAAAAAACACAATGAACACCCCAGTTTAATAACTATAACTCATAATCACAGATCATCCTATACCAGCTTTTGCCAACTCATCCGCTTCCCAATTAGCAGCTCTCACAATATGTCTTGAGATGATACCCTTTCCTTCCACATAAGTAGCTACGCCTCTTACCAAGGACTGAAACAACGGGGTACATAAATCTGGATTTTTAATCCACTTGAGAGCCGTGGTCGAGTCTGATTCCAAGATAATACTCTGAGTTGGAAAAGATCCCAACTCTTCAATGAGACTTAAACATCTTTTGATCGCCAGCAACACTGCAAGAATAGGAGGACCTCCTCCAATTTTTTCAGAGAAAGTTCCTAGTTTCAAACCTCTGTCATCCCTAATCAGACCGCCAATTCCTCCTTTGTCCCATCCCTTAACCATTGCCCCATCAACATTAAGTTTAATGAAACCTTCTGGCAGAGGTACCCACCGAGAAGTAGGAACGCTCCTATGATTCTGTCTTCCAATCGAGTATGCCAATTTTAAATCCCCAACTAGAGAATCGAAAGGAATATTAATATCCTTGAATCTCGCCCCAAACCAAGAAACAGTTCTGAATCTAGCAAGAAAGAACAGCAGTGCAAAATCCACTTTCCCTTTCTGGAAAATAATCTCGTTCTTACATTTCCAGACCGACCACAACACTGCCCTTGGAATGAATTTCCAAATTGTAGATCTCGGAATTAACTCATCCCACAAAATTAAGAAGTCAATCACCTTATTAGGAACCACAAAAGAAACATTCCAGCCCCTCAAAAATCTAGACCACAGAACCCAAACCACCTCACAATGCAAAAACAAATGTGAAATCGACTCCTTCCCCTTCCCACACATCGGGCATAAGAGGTCCTCAATCCCAGCCACTCCTCTATTCGACAACTCCTCTTTCACTGCTACTCTTTGATGTGCAACTTGCCAAACAAAAGCTTCTACCTGTGGAGGAGCAACCCCTACCCAAACATGCCTCTCCCAATTACCCTCCTCACCCTCATTACCCTCCTGGTCATAAAACCTTGTGATACACAATTTAGCTGAAAAACAACCCTCACCATTACCTAACCATACCCAACAATCTTCCTCCAATAATGAGAGAGTCGTACTATTCAACAATGAAATAAGTTGCAACCATTGCTCAACCTCCCAATCCACCAAATTTCTTCTCACTTGTATATCCCACACCCATCCTGAATTACTGTTCACTCTGAAATCTGCTACTCTACCCCTTTTGTTATTCGATAATGAAAAAGTCTTGGAAATCGTTCCTTCAGAGGAACAATGCCCAACCATGTATCATTCCAAAACTCCACTAATTCTCCATTTCCAGCTCTCAAACACATGTTTTTTCTAAGGCAATCCCCAAAATCATCAGTAGAAATTTTTTTTTTGAATAACTCCTCTCCAAATCCAAGAAGCTCTAACTGTCCAATTATTCCCAATCATCATAGCACTTGTATCCAAATTATTCACACTGCACACCACTTTTTTCCACCAAGAGCTCTTTTCCGAAGCAAATTTCCAAACCCATTTCCCCAAAAGAGCCCTATTCAAGAGCAGCAAGTTCAGAATCCCTAAGCTCCCAATTTCTTTGGCTTACACGCTGACTTCCAATTCAACCAATGGATGTTCTTCTTTTCTGCCGAACTTCCCCATAAAAAACCTGCCACAATAGAGTTTAACTTGTTGAGAACAGTAATTGGTATCCAAAAAATAGATAGGAAGTAGATGGGGAGAGAACACAACGAATTTAACCAAAACAGCCCTTCCAGCCAACGATAGGGATTTTGCCTTCCAACCAACCAATGAACTATAGAATTTCTGCACAACAGGCTCCCAGAAGGCAAAGCAATTCCTCTTGGCTCCCAATGGTAGCCCAAGATACTCCGAAGGAAAAGAACCCATTGAACACCCAATCTCCTTAGCCCATGCATCTAGAACCTCATCCTCAACATTAACTCCAAATATTCTGCTTTTTGTCAAATCCAGCTTCAATCCCACCAAAATCTCAAAAATGAACAGCACCCTCCTAACATTCAGCAAATCGCGAATTGTTGCTTTGCTGAAAATTATAAGATCGTCCGCAAATTATAAATGAGATAACATGAATGATCGATCTAGAGTACCTAGCTCGAAACCCGAAAACAACCCCTTATCCACTGCTTTTACCAACAGTAAATGCAACAACTCCCCCCCCAAATTAAACAACATCGGAGATAATGAACAGCCCTGCCTTAGACCTCTTGAAGGGTGAATTTTCTCTGTTGGATTCCAATTTACTAGAATAGAAATAGAAGCTGTTGACACACATTTAAGTATCCAAGAGCACCATCTAACTCCAAATCCCATTTTACCCATTATTTTCATCAAAATCTCCCAATTCACCGAGTCATAAGCTCTTTTAAAATCCACCTTAAATACCACCCCCTTCAATCCTTTCTTCCTCCAAAAGTCAATACCTTCATTTGCAATAAAGGAGCAATCCACAATGTGTCTCCCCGGGATGAATGCAAATTGAGACAGACTTATAACTTCATTAATACATAAACTCAACCTTCTAGCTAGAACCTTTGAAAGAATTTTATAAAACCCTCTAACAAGGCTAATTGGCCTAAAATCATCAAGCCCCTCCGGATTGACCTTCTTTGGAATAAGAGAAATGAAACAGTGGTTAATCTCCATATCCCAATCCTTCCCCTCATAAAAATCCCTAAAAAACAGCAGCAACACTTCCTTCAAACTTGACCAGAACTTCTTAAAGAAGCCTAAATTTAGCCCATCAGGACCAGGCGCTTTGTTACAATCCGAATTGGCAATTGCTTCCCATATTTCCTCTTCAGAAAATGGCTTTTCAAGAGCCATACTTTGCTCATTCGAAAGATTAAGAAATTCCAGGTCCAAATCATCTACCTCCAGTGTATTTTCCTGCTGAAACAGAGCCTTAAAAAAGTCCACCACTGAGTCTTTTATCCTATTAGGATCTGAAGTGACTTCATTCCCCACTTTGATGGACTTTAGTATAGATGTTACCATGTTTATAATTACTTTGATGAAAAGAAAAAGAAAGATTGTGCTTCTATAAGGCATTATACTGGATATGATATATCCTCCATCGATAGGGTTTCAAACTTCTGACTTTAACTTTTGGAGTGGCTTGAAAGGATATATAATTTGACATAAACTGGAATGTTGCTTTATTCTTTACCTTTCAGCATATGGAAACCTTAGTTCCAATTAATAGCATTTGTTTTTAGCATTTGAAGTTATTTCTGCTCTACAAAGCTTCAGCTTTTCATTGGCGATTTTCCTCATGATTTCTTTCTTATTAATTTTGAATATCATTTAAACACAGACTATCCTCTCTCATACATATGTATTTTTCAACAAAGAGATTCCCCATAATTAATTACAAACATGAAATTATTTGTAGAGATTTTCTCAATGATAGATTTGCATGTCTGCTTACTTATTATTATTATAAATTTCTTGCAGTGATTGAGTGTACACGGTTTCCATTGAATGAGGCAAAGAAAAGGGTTTATCGAGCTAGGTTTTCTTCGGTGACTGAGAAGGACATTTCGAAGGCTATGGACAACCTGGTGGAACCTAACAGACACGAGGCACTTGCGGTGGATGCTCGACAAGAGATAGATTTGAAAGTCGGTGTTGCATTTACACGATTTCAAACTAGTTATTTTCAAGGAAAATATGGGAACCTTGACTCCAGGGTTATCTCGTCAGTTCTTTCATCTTTCTTAGCACTCTTTAGTTCTTTATGCATATCTTTTATGGGGTTTTCATGTGCCCTTTAGTTCTATTGCGTTTTCATTTGCATAATAATTTTATGCTCACAGATATGAGAATTTTGTGCATGCCAGTTCTCATTTTCTTATCCCAAGAGTCTAGGATTATATTGTAGTTCTATTGACAATAATATTTTATTGACAACATCTATACTAATCATTGCCTTATATTAGAGCGCCTACAGGTTTGATAATTTAGTTTGGATGGGCATGTGAGATTAGTTCTAGTGACATTTAAAACAACGGTTGAGGTGAATTTAGTTAATTGAGTCTTGAAATAAATAGTAGGATATGTGTTTCAATGCAAAAGCAACAATTGCAGTGAGCTGATTTGTAGTGATGAGAGAAAATGTTTGTTAAAGACATTAGATTGAGATATGTGTGTGTACATGCACATATATAAAATAAGTAATTAAAAATTATTAAAATTACATTTGTATAAATAATTATAAAATTATAAAAAATATTTCTATCGACTGATTATTTAAAAATATTAAAACTTTAATTTTGTCGAAAGATGAAGGAATAAATGGAAGTTTCAATATTAATAAATTTAAAATGAATAAAATTGAAATTTTATTTTAAAAAAATAAGGGTGAAAGGGAGTTTTACCCCATCCACTGGGCTCCAGTTGACAACCAGATCTTTCTTTCAGCTCTCACCTATGTTTCTCTGACCCTTATTTCACAGTCATTGGTTTATTATCTTTCATCAATATTAGTTTCCACTTTAAAACTCAAGTTTGATTCATTTAGCATAGCCTATGTTTTGCAAGATGACATGTCGTTCTTGGTGTTGTTTTACCTTTGCTTATTCACAATTTTGTTTTCTGGATATTGATCTATGAGCTTCTTTCCTAAGTTTATGGTCTCACTTATTTCTACTTTTAGCCTTAACTTCTACTTTCAGACAAGGAAATGTTGATTTTTTGCTTTTTAGGTCATCCTCTTTCTTTAAAGTTACACTACCTAATAGAAATGATTTTTTTAATTTTCAGCTTCTCAGCAACAAATGTGTTTTTTGGCCAACTTTGGAGCAGTATACAGTAATATATGAATTGATTTCTTATTTCAGCTATGGACCATGTCAAACTCCTACACTTGGGTTTTGCGTACAGCGTTATATGCAAATTAATACTTTTAAACCCGAAAAGTTTTGGGCATTACGTCCCTATATTATTCAGACTGGTTATGAGCTTCAGCTAGAATGGAAACGTCAAAAGTTGTTCGATGTAGAGGTAAGTCCTTGTTACATTAAGATTTTATTGATGTTTCTCTTGGTGTTTGAAAGGCCGATGCTAATTCATGTTTTATGTATATTTTCAGGTTGCTATGATGTTTCAAAAGTTGGTGACAGAAGATGGCATTCTTGAAGTAATTGATGTATCAGAAAAACAGGAAAGCAAAGGTCGACCTTCTGGTCTCAACACGGTTAATCTTTTGAAGGTTAGAAGAACTATGAATTGCTTTTGTTAATCTTTTACATGTAAAAAGTAATTTGTACTTGATTCTCAAATAGCTGCTTAAAAGAACTATAAATTACTTTGGACATGATGGTTATAAATTTTTTGCCTTAATGGGTAGTTGTTATATGAATAGCCTATTGATGTATCCAACAAGGAAAGGACTATATAGATTGCCTTCAATTGTGTAACGTTCTTTCTAAGCTATTCTGTTGTTGCATTTGCTGATTCCTTATGGACAAATTTCTTGTTGAGCTTTTTCTGTTTTTATGAGTAGGACTAGAAAATCTAGTGCGACTTTGCTAGTATGGTGGAAAATTGTGGTCACAATGTCGCCCATCTGACATTACTGTGATAAGTGTTTGTTTGAGACAAAATGTCCAAAATGGGCACAAATTGTTATGTAAACATAATAATAATAATAATAATAATAATAAATAGGGGCATACAAGTAATTAATGACCAGCAAGTATCTTAGCTATTGCTTTTGCTTGTCCTCGAAGCAACTTTCATGTTGAAATGAATGAAAACTTCAAATCTGCAATTCCAACCTTTTGGACTTATGGAAATCAATTTTTCGGATTCTTAAATGGTTTTTAAGCACAAGTTAATAATATATATATATATATATATATCAAGATAGCCCTTATTAATTTTGTTCAGGTAGCTTCAAGTGCATTAGGCTATGGCCCTCAGACAGCCATGCAGATTGCTGAACGCTTATATACTCGAGGTTTCATAAGGTCCTCTTCTCTCTCTATTTTAGATTACATCGAGTTTCTTTGTATCTTACTAATTTTTTGTTATTTCATTGTAATTTGTTATAATGAAGAAGGCATAATAGAGATTCTGCATCAATATTCTTGGATATTACCTTTTAAACCTATGGCACTGATGTTGGTAGTGTTGCTAAAGAGCTAGCTATTTAGATGATCCTTTTGTTTAAAAGGACTGGTATTGTTTTTACCTTGACTCGACAGGAGCATTATTTTCTAAAGAAAGGTTTCTACTAGAAATGAAATCTGGATGATTTAGTACTTTAGTTGTTGCTTTTATATTTGATTGATGATTAAGGCTCAGTACTAAACTCTGTTTTATTGATACCGTAAGAGTATTTACTCTGGACCTTGTCTTTTTAGGGTGGTGGAGATTGATAGGAAGAGTTGTGCGTGTCTAGGTTTAAGAGGGATGTTCTTTCTGGAATTTTGTTTTATTTGTCATTTTGTAGGAAGAGTACAATACATGCATGCACTGTTATTTTTATCTTACTGTTTAGACACATAATAATCCATTAAAAAAATAGTGTGATTGGTCTTTATGTACCTGACTAAATCATGGGTTAATGCCTTTTTGAGCCATGAAAATTAGGGTTCATGGTAAGATTCACTAATTGCAAGTTTTCTAATAAGCAAGGTTAAGAAAGCTTTATAATAAATAAAAGTGTTGCATTTTACTTCATATCTAGCTGCATATTTTTTATACTTCCATTACTGTTCCAGTAGTAATTAGATATTTATTTTCGTTTTGGAATTTTGGCTGTTCAGCTATCCGCGAACTGAAAGTACAGCATATCCTTCATCATTTGACTTCAAAGGCACACTTAAGTTACTAGAGAATAATCCACTGTGGAGTGGTTATACCCATAGACTGCTCACTGAAGGTTATCATAAACCAAGGACAGGAACAGATGTTGGTGATCATCCTCCTATAACTCCAATGCGACCAGCAACCGAGGATGTTCTTGAAAATGATGCTTGGAGATTATATCAGTACATCTGCCAACATTTTATGGGAACGGTGTCTCCTGACTGCAAATATGTGAGGTAATAGCCTAATGCTTACTCTTGTTTGTTTAGATTCATTATTTCTGGAAGTTCTCATATCCTACTATGGTCAATGTGTGGCCTTGATGATGGCTATGGCTGTATACTTTTGTATTTTTCCACTTGCTTTAAACGCTCCTTAGCATGTTCTAATTATTGTGGTGGGAAGGATATCTAATAGAATTGTCTGGCGTCGTTTGAAACTTTACCATAAGTGATAAGTGCACTCAGTATAGAATTCTTTGGTTGGTACTTAATGGAGGATGTTCTTATCAAAGTGGGGCAAGAGCAAAGAAGACTTGGGTGGGTAGGGGGTTGGGAAGGTGTGATGTTTTGGTGGGCAGGGGGTAGGGAAGGTGTGGATAGGTGGCCAGGCTACTGAACACGGCCTTGTTTTCATTTAGCTTATTTGAAGTTTATCAAAATTTTCCATAAGGAGCGAGCTCTTTTTTTCAAAAATATTCTCATGTGATCGTAAACCAAACCTTTTTTTAACACCCAACCCAATCCCAGCCTAGACCACCGCCATCCGTCGTCAACCTTCCACCATCCGCCGTTCGTCGTCCACCGTCAACAAATCGCCGTTCGCCGTCTGCCGCCGTTCACCAACTTCCGATTGTCATCATTTTTCTTAGAGAGGATCGTCTTCTCACTGGGATTTCATATCCCAACTTATTTTTGAGAGATTTTCCTTCTGGAGCAGATCTACCGTTGAAGTTTGGAAATCATTTAACATATTCCTGTTTTTTTTAAGAGATTCCCCTTCAATCGGAGCAAATCTACAAGCCTTTCTCTGTCGATTTTTTCCACCAGCATTCCTTCGGTTCGTTTCAACCGTACCATTGTGCTCGCCGGAATCTCGCGACAAAACACAACTTCTACTGTGAAGACCCACTGCCGTTCACCGAAATTATACCTTTGAAGGATACGACGAAACCAGCTTCTGCCACTATTCCTCCGTGTTTTCACGCACAGTAATACGTCCGGAGACATCAACATCTCCAGGAAAATACTTCTTCGTTCAATTCACAACAGTTCGGAAGCCCAGATTTCTCTGCCGCTTTATACATTGTTTTCTTCGTGGGCTTTTACACAGGTTCTGGGGGCAACAACCGACTGTCCTACTGATTCAGACAAGTGGCGGCAGATTGTTAAAGGAAAAATGACATCTCTCTCTAATTCAAGTAGAAGACTTGGATAAATTTTCAGGGGTTACTGTTCACTAGTTCGAAGATTTCGAAAATATTGCAGCTGTTTCTGGGTTTTCATTGCCGGAATTTTCTGCATCCACCAACCTAAACTAGTAATGAAGATATTCCAAACGACAAGAAAAAATATGAGCGGAAATCATTTTTTGGGTTCTCTCATTACTAGAGCCCCTTGGTATGCTTTTGTCGACAATCTGAGTAGAAGAGTTACTAGGGGTGATTTGTGGGAAATATTCAACTTCATGGTAAGGTTACTAAGGTGTTTATTCCAAGAGTCAATAGGAGACCGAAATATAGAGACTCAACATTCGCATTCGTTCACTTTGAGCGTCATGAAGATCTTATGGAAGCAGTGGCGAAGGTTGACAATGTGTTGATTGATGGGAGGAGAGTGGTGGTTAGGGTGGCGAAGTATCAGAAACAACATTTGGGAAGAAGTTGATGGGTCTGCTGAGGATGATATAAAGAAGAAGACGGTGGTTCAATCCTTGAAATCTGATGGGAAAGGTAAATTCTATAATGTTTCATGATGGTAGTTCTTATCGAGATAAACTGATGGGAATTACGTGTTCGTCAGCAAGGGTGGTAAGTAGGTAGAAAAAGGGAGAAGAAGCTACCAAGGTCCCTTTTTATGTTTACATCCCGGTAGAGGAGAGAAGTTGGTTAAAGAAGACGTTGACTGGAATACATAAGCAGACGTATGATGTGCAACTAATTCAGAGAGCCTTACACAATGATGGCATTAATGCTAGCGTTGTGAGATGGGGTTACACCACGAATTCTTGCTTAGTGTCCTTTCAGTCGGAGGAGGAAATGTCAAAAGCCCTGGAGGAGAAATCATTGGAGCTCAACTATTGGTTCGACTGGTTGAGACCAGTAGCATCGGAAAAAGGTGTTCCTTTGGCTTTTTGTGAAGTATTGTTAATCAGAGTTCCTTTAAATTACTGGAATGAGGTCTTCTTCTCCACTTTGGCCTCTCGGTGGGGGGAGTTAGTAGAGATTAAGAAGGAAATGTTGATGAAGCAGGACTGCAGAGTAGCGAAGATGGTGATTCGGGTGGGTAGCCCATTTGATGTCCCAGAGACAATCTCTATTAATTCCAATGGAAGATTGTATATGATCAAAATTAAAGTAGAATTGTCGACTGACGAACATTCAGAGGTATGTAATGCTGAGAGCGATGGTGATTCTTCTGATGAATGGGTTGTAGATACACCGGAGAACCAGTGCGAAGTTGACGGGATGTTAAGGGAGGGAGAAGATCAGGAGGTTGGAGAGAAATCCAAGGAGATATATGTTTCTTCTGCCCAAAAGTCTCCGACATCTAGAGTGGCAGCTTCTGTTTCGAGAATTAACGAGTCTGAGGTCCCGAGACGAGACAATTTTATAGAGTTGGAGAAAGACAAGATGGAGATAGGCATATTGTCAACGTCGCAAACTTTGTCAGGTATCAATAGATGGGGTGAACAATTAGTTTCCCCGTCGAGGTCTTTCTCCAAGAGAATAAGTTCTCCAAAACGTGGTCGTTCGTTAGAGAGGAATGCGTCAAGGACCAGAAGTGGGAATAAATCCTACAAACAGTATATAGTAGAAGCAGGGGAAGGGGTAATTCGAGAGAGATAAGGAAGGAAAAAGCTAATTCCTTAGGCCATTGTTCGAATGAGGAGAAAGAAGTTCGGGTTACTTGGGAAGTAAGCAACTTGATGGGTGTTACTTTCCAAGGAGGAAAAAAGGCTTTCATGGAAAAGGCGTAGACTGTGTTTGAGGAAAGGAGGATGGAGGGTGGAACTTGATGTTCTCTGGGAAGTAGGTATTTTTATCTTTTATTTTATGTCGAGTTTTAGTATGATAACGTGGAATGTGTGGGGGTTGGGTAGAAAAGAGAAGTCTCGGGCTGTGAGGAATATTATCATAGGGAAGAAGCCAATGCTGATGTTCATTCAAGAAATGAAGTTGGAGAGTATCAATCCTTCCTTAAGGAGAAGGTTAGGTGGGAATTTGTTGAGCGAGTTCTTTATCTCTCCAGCGGTTGAGTCAGCAGGAGGATTGTTAACGTTTTGGGACGAAAATAAATTGGAGTTGGAGACTGAACATGTACAGGAGAGGTTTATTGCAGTTAAAGGTAATCTGAAAGATTTTTCTATTTCATGTTGGTTTATTAACGTGTATGGGCCATCTGTTGATATGGAAAAAGAATCCTTCTTTGAGACACTGTTAGGCTTTGTGTCGCAATTGGAAGGTCCTATTTGTTTGGGAGGAGACTTTAATGCATACCTGTCACATGAAGAGAAAATGGGGAGAGGTCACAACAGGTTATCAATAAGAATCTTTAACGAGTTTGTGCAGAGAGCTAGCCTGAATGATCTCCCTATGTCGTGAGGTAATTTTGCTTGGAGCAATAACAGGGATTGTCCTACATTTGTCAGATTACACAGATTTTTAGTGGACTTGAACTTCTTGTCGGTGTTTCCATCTTTGATTCAAAGTTTGCACATGATATCATTATCGGACCACAATGCAGTTATTTTGGAAAGCAAGGGCGTGGATTGGGGGCCGAAACCTTTCAGATTGTTCAATTACATGTTGGATGAAGAGGGCTTCAAGGAAAAGATGGTTGAGAAATTCCAGAGAGCAAGGCTGGGTAGTAGAAGGAAAGGGATATATAGTATACTTAAAACCTCAAAACTAGTAATGAAGAAGTGGTCTAAAGACAGTTTCAGCAGTTTACAAGGATCAATTTTGGAATTAGAAAAAATTATTCACGAATCGGAATTGGAAATGCAGCAAGGTTCCACTTTTGTCTCTATGGAATCATTGGGTTCTGCTAGAAGGAAGCTTTGGGATTTATACAAAAAAGAAGAGGCAGTGTGGTTATAGAAATCACGTGTTAAGTGGTGCTTGGAGGGTGATTGTAACACTAGATTTTTTCATATGTGTGCAACAAATAGAGGAAGGGTGAATGCTATTAAAGCGCTGAAAGTGAGGGGCCAACTAACGTCGGATCCTGATGTTATTAAAGCTAACGTGGTTACTTTATTCAAAGAAGCATTTAATAAGAACCCTACAGTTGAGGTGGAGGCGATGGACTTTAATTTCTCCAAGATTTCAAATGATCAAAATTTGTTTTTGGAGAGACCATTCTCAGTGGAAGAAATTTGGGATGCAATTTCGACGTCGGATAGCAACAAGGCTTCAGGATCGAACGGATTGACAATGGGGTTCTTCAAAAAATTATGGCAGGAACTAAAAGAGGACATCGTGAAGTTTTTCTGCGATTTCTAGGGGTAAATCATTCATTCATTACCTTAATCCCGAAAAAGTCGAATTCAAAAGATGTGGAGGATTACAGACTGATAAGCCTTGCGGGTGGACTTTATAAGATATTGTCAAAGGTATTATCCAGAAGATTACGACAATGTATGGACGCAGTCGTTGGCCCTTCCCAATTTGCTTTCATTCCGGAACAACAAAACATGGATTGTTCCTTTATCGCAAATGAGGGGATCGACTGTTGGAGGAGGAAAGGTCTTAAAGGAGTAGCGTTTAAGGTTGACTTCAAAAGAGCGTATGATTCAATCGATTGGAATTTGCTATTGAAAATTGTGGATTGCATGGGGTTTGGTCAGAGGTGGGGATCTTGGATGAGAATGTGTGTTTCTACGGCTTCCATTTCGGTGTTGGTGAATGGTTCTCCTTCAGATGAATTTCAGATCGCGAGGAGTCTTCGTCAGGGTTGCTCTCTTTCCTCGCTCTTATTCAATTTGGTTGGCGAACTTTTGAGCTTGATGTTATCGAAAGATGTGAGGTTAGGCTTGTTTAGAGGTTTTGAGATTGGGAGTCCGAGTGAATCTTTTGAGCTCTCCCATCTTCAATTCGCAGATGATCTGTTAATATTTTGTAATGCGTCAATTGGAGAGTTGAAGAATGTGAGAAGGGTTCTTATGGTTTTTGAGTTGATGTCAGGGTTAAAGATTAATCTTACAAAGAGCATGCTTTTCGGTATCAACATGAATGACATGATTATCTCTGAGTGGGCTGCTGCAATAGGGTGCACAGTGGGTTCTTTCCCAACGGACTACTTGGGGCTTCCTCTTGAGCCAAAGAAAAACTCAGTTTCTTTATGGGATCCGATTATTCAAAAGTTCTATAAAAAATTGATCGGGTGGAAGTCTGCATCACTATCCATCGCTAGTAGAGTGGTGTTGATAAAGTTGGTCCTTTGCTCCTTTTTTTTATAGGAATATTAGGCCTCATTAAAAACCCCCTTCATGATTAATGGAACTCTGAAAAAGTTCCTTAATCAGCGGAAGGAGGAAAAGAGTGCCTTGGATTTTATTAATAATAAACTTAATACAATATATTACAAAAACCTAAAACTCCTTAAAGGAAATCGACAACCTAAATAGTTACAACCTTAAAAACAACATAAATATTAACCAATTCCAGCCTTAGCTAGAGCGTCTGCCTCTAGATTAGCTGCCCTATTAACCCATCTAATAACACCTTCACACAGTCTAAGTTTTTCAATAATATCTTTAACAATGTAAGCATAAACAGCAGGACATGAAACGAAATCCCTAACCCAGTCAACTACCACCCTGCAGTCACTCTCAATTATCAACAGATCCTTTAATCTGTGTCGTATAGTGTGAAAGAAAGATAAGCCCTTTAGGATAGATTTCAATTCCATCAAAGTAGGAGGACCAGGACCTTCGGATTCCTTGTAAGAGTCAATGATTGTCCCGTTATCATCTCTCAAAACACCACCTATCCCACTTCTCTTCCAGTCAGTAGTAGTAGCAGCATCGACATTTAATTTGATGAAGCCCTTTGGGGGAGGGACCAATTAATCACAGTTGCAATCAGTTTGGAGTTAGGAGAACAAGAATCCCCTAAGGAAGGATCTGAAATAAGCAAATCCTTAGAGATCGAAACCTGTTTGTACTTAGCTAAGTACCATGAAGCTAGCCTGAATCTAGCTAAAAAGAAGAGTTCTGCTTGATCTACCTTTCCTCCTTCAAAAACAATATAATTTCTGAATTTCCAAATTGTCCATAGGACAACCCCTGGAATAAATGACCATATGGTTGAATTAATCCTCAAATCAGCCCATGCTAGGAGAAATATTTTTGCATCAACATGAAAGACAGATTGAATGTTCCAGAACCTAATGAATTTATTCCAAATGCTCCAAACCACCGAACAAGTAAAAAATAAATGGGAGGGTGTCTCATCAAACTGCTTGCAGAAAGGACACAACAAGTCATCTATACCCATCATACCTCTTTTAACAAGAGCTGACTTCACTGCCAACTTCTGTAGAACAACTTGCCGTACAAATGTCTCCACTCTTGGAGGCAGTAATCCACTCCAAACAACATTCTTCCAGAAATTAACATCTGATGAACTTGAGGTCCCTGAATAACACTGACTAACACAAGATTTCACAGTAAATACCCCATCTCCAGTGCCTTTCCAGACCAGTACGTCAGATGAATCAACCGAAAGGGAAATATTTGAAATAATTGTCATCAAATTAGACCACTGCTCATATTCCCAATCATTCAATTCCCTTCTTAAATGTATATCCCAAAACCAGCTGCCTGAGCTAAAATCACCAAACTCAGATAATTTTCCAGTTTTGTTTAAGGAAATGGAAAACAATCTCGGAAAAATGATCTTTAATGGTTGATCCATTGCCCAAACATCTTGCCAAAATCGAATGCTACCCCCATCGCCAACTTGAACAGGCTTCACGACATTCTTCAAGAATGCTCGCGCAGCCTCCTCCGCAGTGCAATCCTTGGGGCATGGTATGAATGTCCCATACTTAGAAAATCGGTCCACGACGACCATGATCGAACCGTATCCCTCGGACTTGGGTAATGCACTAATGAAATCTAAGGTGATCGCATCCCAAGGTCTTTGGGGAACTGGGAAAGGTTCCAGTAATCCCGCCGGCTGTCGGTTCTCCACTTTGTTTTGTTGGCACACAAGACAAGTCTTCACGTAAAGTTCCATGCTATCCTTCATATGGGGCCAAAAGTATGCTGTCTCTAGCAATGCCATAGTGCGCTTTTGACCCGGATGACCAGCCCACTTGGTGTCGTGGCACTCTTTGATAAGATCTCGCCTTAAGTTGTCCCACTTTGGAACATAGATTCGCCGTCCCTTGTTGTAGAGTAGACTGTTCTCTACTCAAAACCGTTGAGTTTTGCCATTGCTAGCCAGCTTTACTAATTCTCTTGCCATTGGATCTTGCTCAAGGCCCTCCTTGATGCGCTCCAACACGGTTCCCTTGGCTAGAGAGATCGCGGCGAGCTCTGCCTTTCGACTTAAGGCATCGGCTACAACGTTGGCTTTGCCCGGCTTGTATTCCAACGTGTAGTCGAACTCGGCTAGGAAGTCTTGCCACCTAGCTTGTTTTGGTGATAGCTTCTTCTGGGTCTAAAAATAACTCGTCGCCACGTTGTCGGTCTTGATGGTGATGTGCGCGCCGAGTAAGTAATGCCTCCATACCCGCAAGCAATGGATGATGGCCGTCATCTCCTTCTCTTGCACCGTGTACCGCCTCTCGGTGTCATTTAGCTTGCGGCTCTCAAATGCTATCGGATGCCCCTCTTGCATTAATACTCCCCCGATAGCGAAGTTAGATGCATCGGTATGCACCTCAAACGACATGGTAAAGTCGGGTAAGTCCAAGACAGGTTCTTGGCTAACTGCTGCCTTCATGTTCTCAAAGGCCTTCTGACATTGTTCGGACCACTCCTACACCTTCCCCTTCTTGAGTAGGTCCGTCAATGATGATGCTCGCGCCGAGTAACCCTGTATAAACCGGCGATAATAATTTACTAGACCAAGGAAGGACCTCATCTCACTTACCTTGGCCGGCGGCTCCCACTCGGTTATGGCTTTGATTTTGCTCCCGTCCATGAATAGCTTCCCGTGGCCGATTACATGTCCAAGGAAGTGTACTTCCTCGGTGGCAAACGTGCACTTTTCCTTTTTGACGTACAGCTTGTTCTCTCGAAGTATCTTGAACAGAATCCTCAAGTGGTCTACATGTTCCCCAATGGAGTTACTGTATACCACGATATCGTCTAAGTACACCACCATGAACTGGTCCAAGTACGGTTGGAAGAGCTTGTTCATGAGCGTGCAAAACGTCGCCGGTGCATTGGTTAGACCAAAGGGCATGACCAATCACTCATACGATCCGTATCGAGTGATGCATGCGGTCTTTGGCTCGTAGCCTTCTGCAATTCGAACTTGGTAGTAGCCTTTTTGCAAGTCCATCTTCGTGTACACATTGGCTCCTCCAAGTCTGTCAAATAAATCGGCAATTAAAGGGTTTGGGTAGCGATTTTTAATGGTTACCTTGTTAAGTGCACGGTAATCGACGCACATGCGCAACGACCCATCGTGCTTCTTTTGGAAGAGTACCGGTGCGCCATACGGTGCCTTCGAAGGTCGAATCATTCCCATATCAACTAGTTCTTTGAGTTGCCTTCGAAGTTCCTCAAGTTCGGGTAGGGGCCATTCGGTAGGGTGCCAAGGCTGGCGGCTTGGCACCGGGTTCCAACTCAATCTTGTGATCCACCTCACGCCTTGGGGGAAGTTTATTTGGTAACTCGGGCGGCATCACGTCCTTGTTCTCCTCTAAGACTTCACGGATGATCAATGGTAGGTCATCCGTTTTCTCGATCTCGTCATCTTCCTTTAGCATGGCCAAGTAAGTAATGTCCCCTTTCTTGATGCCTTTACCAAGTTGTATGGCTGAGAGTTGTGTGGCATCTCGACCTTGCTCTTTCGGTGCCTCGACCGTGGGGATCATGCAAGGAGACCCTTTCTCCAAGATGCAAACGAAACTAAAGGAAGGCATAGGGATAGCGGTTACCTGTCGGAGAAAGTCCAACCCCAAAACGACCTTGAAGTCATCTATGGGAATGACAGAAAAGTTCACTTGGCCCTTCCAAGTTCCTAAGCGTAGCTCGACCCCTCGTGCCACGCCATGGAGTGGTACCGATTGTGTGTTTACCGTCTTGAGCCATCTTGTGCTCCCAGTGTACTTTAGGCTCAAACGGTTGGCTTCGTCTTTAGACACGAAATTGTGGGTAGCTCCCGTGTCTACCATGGCTCTTGTCGGCTTCTCGTTGATCACCGCTTCCACATACATGAGCCCATTACTCGGTGTTGGTGTCAATGGCTTAGCCTTCAAGGCGTTTAGAACTTGGAGTGACCCCATCCTGGCTTGAGACTCTGTCTTGACGATCGACGATGGCAGACAATGAACCAAGTTTACCTATATACTTCATGTCGATCTTCAGATTACCGAGGTGTGTTTGGAAGAGGCTCAATTCAATAATGGCAAGTTTTCTCTGGGGGAGTCGAGTGTTAAAAACAAAATTCATTGGGTTAATTGGGAGATTGCTTGCAAGCCTAAGGCATTGGGAGGGCTTGGGGTTCCAAATCTAGAGCTCATGAATAGAGCTTTATTAGGAAAGTGGACTTGGAAGTTTGCCAACGAGAAGAACTCCCGGTGGAAAAGGATAATTTGGTGGAAAAACAATATTGATTCGAAAACTTTGGGGTGTGTTTGCGGAGTAACTTTATTCTTAAGGCGGGCAAGGGAGATTCAATAAGATTCTGGCATGACGCTTGGATGGACGGAGTTTCATTGAGGGTACGTTTTCATCGCTTGTTCACATTATCAATCAACAAGGATGGGAAGATCGCCGATTTCAGAAAAATTAATTCGTCAGGCTGTTTCTGGTATATTGCCATGAGGAGAAATCTTGTCGATTGGGAATTGATGCAATGGAATGAGCTTATGGCTTTGTTGTATAATTTAAATCCTTCATTATTGATGGATGATAGTCTTGTATGGGCGGGAGAAGGTGATGGGAGATTTTCAGTGAAATCTTGTCTTAAAATTTTTCTTGGAAGTTTGGTCGATAGTTTTCCGTGGGAAAGAAATGTGTGGGCTGGTGTAGCTCCTCCTAGGGTTGAATCTTTTATTTGGCAGGTGGTGCATAAGAAGGTTGCGGTCAAGGCTGAGCTAATAAAACGTGGTGTGCAAGGTATCGGAGATCCATATTGTCCGTTTTGTGGGTTGTTTCAAGAAACGGTTTTTCACCTATTCTTTTCTTGAAAAGTGTCTTGGGGGTTATGGCTTTTTGCGCTGGTAGGATGTTTCCTTTGCAATTCCGGAACGCCCCAAAGCCTTATTTTCAGTTTGGTTTGATCTTGTACCAATGTCATGCGTTTGGGGGTTTTATCCCAGGAGCTGTTTTGTGGTCACTTTGAAAAATGAGGAATGATATTATTTTTAATAATGAGAAATTAGATTGTGCTTTGCTATCTTTTCTCTCAAGGTACATAGTGGCAACATGGTTTTCTTCAAAATTTCCAAAATTGTTGGTCTCTTTCGATAGTCTTGTGGGTGATCTGACGCTAGCTGATAGTGTAATGTTCGCTGAAAAGAGGTCTCCACAAGTAGTTAGTTGGTCTCCACCTCCTACTGGTTTTGTTAAAGTGAATGTAGATGGTGCTATGGACAGATGTTGGTCGAAGGGCGTCATTGGTGGGCTGGTCCGAGATGAGAAAGGAGTGCTGATGGGTTCGTTCTCAGAAAAAGTGGGATCCGGTCCTCCAATTATGGCTGAATTGATGACAATAAGGAGAGGATTGATTTTGTTTCTAGATTCAAGGTTGTCGGTGAATCAAAGGTTTATTTTGGAGTCTGATAGTGCGATGGCAGTGGATTGGATAAAAAATCCAGCTAGCACAACTCCGATGTTTGTATCCATTGTTAAAGATATTGCAGAGATTGTGATTAAAAAAGGGGTTATTGTTCGTCATGTGTCAAGAGTAGCTAACTGTGAAGCGAATAATTTAGCCAAACTTGGGATTGGTTAAATGGTGGGGATTTAATTTTTGGTTTTTTTCTATATGGTTCTCGTTGAGTAATCTATGTAACCCCCTAGACCCAGCCTATGCGTTTCGACTAAGTCTAGTGGATCACATACATGATTCTTAAAGACATTTTCTGAAACCGTTATCCAATCAATGTAAAATCACATTATTCATGACATGAAATTATAATAAATTATACTATTAAACTCAACTCTTAATATAAAACCAATCAGTAATAAATTAATTTAAAACATATCTTAAAAATCAAAACCACGATAAACTGAATAGTTTTAGCAAGTATCATAATTATAAAATCCAATACTTTAAAATAGATCCATGTCACTAGAATAAAGTCGACTTGCAAGTTTAAAATATTACAATCAGATATACTTCAAGAGATATGTTCATCCTCCAAGTGCTCGAACCGAGGTATCTAACCAACAGTATCTGAAAGGGGAAAAATATTTTCGAAAGGTGAGCTAGGCTCAGTGTGTCCCAACATTACCATAAAATCACAATAGTACATTAAACAAATTATAGTACAATAAATCTCACAAATTCGTAAAAGAGTTTAACTTTTGAAAATCATAGTTTAAACCCTTTTTTGGTACACCATCATTAGTTCTCAAAATTATTTTCCATATAGCTTACTTTATGCACATAGCAAAAAGAAAGCCGACTTAAGGCTAGGCTATGAAGCTTGTATCCTTAAGCCCAAGTCATAAGTCCATATAGCTTACCCTAAGCACACAGTAAAAGAAAGCCGACCTAATGAAACATCTTGGGGCCCTCAAGAGTCACATTAGGCCCGTTTATTAGCTTGATCAGAGCTATACAATTGTAGTTCAATCCATCCCAAAATCAATATCCATATACCAGTCATCAAAGTTCATAAATCATCAACAATAAATCGGTGTACCAACAATAATAAACCATATATTTCAATGTACCATATTTCAAAACATATAAAACCATTATGTAGTAAACAGGAACACACCTCGATAATGGGTTCAGATAGTAGATCTACTGATTGCTGGTTCCACCACGCTCTGTTACAGTTTTCGAACCTAATTATAATAACACTATATTACTAATGGGTAACATAAATAAATCTCTAAAGTCATAAAATTTACGGGTCTTACGGGTGAATACTGGCACACGTGGTTTAATTGATCTAGAAGAGCTGGGTCGAGCTGTCGAACGATCCGGAGAGTCTCTTGTACCTTCAAACAATAATAATCTATCAGTCTCAAATCCTATTTAATTGTTCAAAGCTAGACTTCTCAAGTATAAGCATTTTTCGAATTTGACTATCAATTTGGGGTATTTTGAGTCTGAATTTGGCCAAACAGATTGCGGAATCGGAATCAGGAAGTCGAAAAATATAAAGTATGACTTTTCAAAAATTCAAATTCTTGGTCAAAGTCAAAGTCAAACTATCGAATTGATGACGAAACGGACTTCGGAAACAGATTCGGGACGTCGAAAACTATCAGAATAGGTATACTCGGAAAAGATTTACGGTCGTTTAAGGGTCGGTCAAAGCCATTTTAAGTTTTGGTCAAAGGAAGTCAAAGGTCAACGGTCGGGTCGGGTCTGACCGGTCAAATCGGGTCAAACCGGTTCGAACCGGTCAAACCGGTCAAAACCGGTTTTTCCAGCAGCTCACTCTCCTTGCGGCGGCGCGTGTGGCGCGTGAGGCCACCTCCAGGGGCCTAAAAATTCCGGAAAAATTTCTAAAAATTATTTTGAGCGATTTCGAGATACTTACAACGATCGGTTCAAATTTTTGAACGGAGGAGAGCTCGAATTTCAACTCGGCCGAATCTTTAACTGCTCCACTTCCTCACGCGCCACCGTCGACGGCGAAGAAGGTTGACACCGATGGACTTGCAACGACACAAGGAACACGATGGTGCAGGAGGTGTCGTAAATGGAGCAACGATCGGCGGTGAATTTAAGATTTTCCCGGCGATAGAGCTAAATAAACGTCGAGACTTTGACTCGAAATTCACGTCGTTTGGCAGCGTTTCGCTATAATTGATTTACTGGGTTTTGTTCACGGGTCGAAGATGAACACGACGGTGGTTTCAATTTTTCGATTGGAGGTCGAACGACGTCGGAATCGGGCTTGGAAGTAAGGGCACGGGAGGAGGAAAACTTAAGAAATTATCATGCGTTTTCTGGTTTAAAACCAGAAAACACGCTTATAACACCAATTCTGCCGACAGTTTTAGGGGAAATTCAGGGCTTGGTCCCTGAATTTCCTTTACTTTGAAAATGGCATACAAGTTTTCATAAATTTTAATTAGTCACTTAATTTCACCCATTTTCACAATTTACCTCCAATTTCAATTAATACTTTTTTTTTAATATTCGGGTTGTTACAATTCTCCCCCTCTACAAGAAATTTCGTCCTCGAAATTTACCTTATGAGAATAGTTGAGGAAACTGAGCCTCCATTGACTCCAATGTCTCCCAAGTAGCTTCTAAGGGGCCTCGATTACTCCATTGAACTTTGACCATTGGAATTCGCCTATTTCGAAGAACTCGTTCATCTCTCTCTAAGATCTGAATGGGCTCCTCTTCATATGACAAATCTGGTCTCAACTCTACTTCAACCTGAATAATGTGACCTGGATCTGAATGGTATCTCCTCAACATTGATACATGAAAGACATCATGAATACGACTTAGCTCAGAAGGCAACTCAAACTGATATGCAACAGGTCATACCCTCTTCAAGATACGAATTGGTCCAATAAATCTTGGACTCAATTTACCCTTACGCCCGAATCTCAATACTTTCTTCCAGGGTAAAACTTTCAAAAAGACTTGATCTCCAACCTCAAACTGTATATCCTTCCTCCTTTGATCTGCATAAGATTTCTGCCTATAAAATGCCTCTTTCAGACGGTCACGAATTAATCTGACTGTGTCCTCCGTCTCTCGCACTAACTCAGTCCCAACGTTTTCCTATCACGCAGCTCAGTCCAACAGATCGGAGTGCGACATTTACGCCCATAGAGTGCTTCATAGGGTGCCATACGAATGCTGGTCTGATAACTGTTATTGTAAGCAAATTCAGCCAACGGCAAAAAGTTCTCCCAACTACCATGAAAATTGATTACGCAACCCTCCTCCAGAATCTGAATTACTCTCTCAGATTGACCATCAGTTTGTGGATGAAAGGATGTACTATAATCTAATCTTGTTCCCAAAGCCGTATGTAACGCCTTCCAAAATCTCGAAGTAAATCTCGGATCTCGATCAGAAATAATAGACAATGGAACACCATGCAACCCCCTAGACCTGGCCTATGCGTTTCGACTAAGTCTAGTGGATCACATACATGATTCTTAAAGACATTTTCTGAAACCGTTATCCAATCAATGTAAAACCACATTATTCATGACATGAAATTATAATAAATTATACTATTAAAACTCAACTCTTAAATATAAAACCAATTAGTAATAAATTAATTTAAAACATATCTTAAAATCAAAAATACGATAAACTGAATAGTTTTAGCAAAAGTATCATAATTATAAAATCCAATACTTTAAAATAGATCCATGTCACTAGAATAAAGTCAACTTGCAAGTTTAAAATATTACAATCAGATATACTTCAAGAGATATGTTGATCCTCCAAGTGCTCGAACCGAGGTATCTAACCAACAGTATCTGAAAGGGGAAAAAATATTTTCGAAAGTTGAGCTAGGCTCAGTGTGTCCCAACATTAATATAAAATCACAATAGGTACATTAAACAAATTATAGTCCAGTAAATCTCACAAATTCGTAAAAGAGTTTAACTTTTGAAAATCATAGTTTAAACCCTTTTCTGGTACACCATCAGTAGTTCCAAAATTATTTTCCATATAGCTTACTTTATGCACATAGCAAAAGAAAGCCGACTTAAGGATAGGTTATGAAGCTTGTATCCTTAATCCCAAGTCAATAAGTCCATATAGCTTACCCTAAGCACACAGCAAAAGAAAGCCGACCTAATGAAACATCTTGGGGCCCTCAAGAGTCACATTAGGCCCGTTTATTAGCTTGATCAGAGCTATACAATTGTAGTTCAATCCATCCCAAAATCAATATCCATATACCAGTCATCAAAGTCCATAAATCATCAACAATAAATCGGTATACCAACAATAATAAACCATATATAATATACCATATTTCAAAACATATAAAACCATTATGTAGTAAACAGGAACACACCTCGATACTGGGTTCAGATAGTAGATCTACTGATTGCTGGTTCCACCACGCTCTGTTACAGTTTTCGAACCTAATTTATAATAACACTATATTACTAATGGATAACATAAATAAATCTCTAAAATCATAAAATTTACGAGTCTTATGGGTGAATACTGGCACACGTGGTTTAACTGATCTAGAAGAGCTGGGTCGAGCTGTTGAACGATCCGGAGAGTCTCTTGTACCTTCAAACAATAATAATCTATCAGTCCCAATCCTATTTAATTGTTCAAAGCTCGACTTCTTAAGTATAAGCATTTTTCGAGTTTGACTATCAATTTGGGGTATTTCGAGTCTTAATTTGGCCAAACAGATTGCGGAATCAGAATCTGGAAGTCGAAAAATATAAAGTATGACTTTCGAAAATTCAAATTCTTGGTCAAAGTCAAAGTCAACCACTTTGACCGTCGATTTGGAGCCTTCGGGTTCGAATTTGACGAAACGGACTTCGGAAACGGATTCAAGACGTCAAAACTATCGGAATAGGTATACTCGGAAAAGATTTACGGTCGTTTAAGGGTCGGTCAAAGCCATTTTAAGTTTTGGTCAAAGGAAGTCAACGGTCAACTGTCAACGGTCGGGTCGAGTCTGACCGGTCAAACCGATTCAGACCAGTCAAACCGGTTGAAAACCGATCAAACCGGTTTTTCCAGCAGCTCACTCTCCTTGCGGCGGCGCGTGTGGCGCGTGAGGCCTCCTCCGGGGGCCTAAAAATTCCGGAAAAATTTCTAAAAATTATTTTGAGCGATTTCGAGATACTTACAACAATCGGTTCAAATTTTTGAACGGAATAGAGCTCGAATTTCAACTCGGCCGAATCTTTGACTGCTCCACCTCCTCACGCGCCGCCGTCGACGGCGAACAAGGTTGACACCGGCAGCCTCGCAACGACACAAGGAACACGATGGTGCAGGAGGTGTCGTAAACGGAGCAACGATCGGCGGTAAATTTAAGATTTTCCCGGCGATAGAGCTAAATAAACGTCGAGACTTTGACTCGAAATTCACGTCGTTTGGCAGCGTTTCGCTATAATTGATTTACTGGGTTTTGTTCACGGGTCGAAGATGAACACGACGGTGGTTTCAATTTTTCGATTGGAGGTCGAACGGCGTCGGAATCGGGCTTGGAAGTAAGGGTACGAGAGGAGGAAAACTTAAGAAATTATCATTTGTGTTTTCTGGTTTAAAACCAGAAAACACGCTTATAACACCAATTCTGCCGACAGTTTTAGGGAAATTCAGGGCTTGGTCCCTGAGTTTCCTTTACTTCGAAAATGGCATACAAGTTTTCAAAATTTTAATTTAGTCACTAATTTCACCCATTTTCACAATTTACCTCCAATTTCAATTAATACTTTTTTTTATTTAAATATTCGGGTGTTACAATCTAGGAGATGTTTTTGTGTAGGGTACTAACACATGCATGTAGGTAGTGCTGTTTTTGCACAGTGATAAGTGGCTGCCATAGGTTTGTTATTGTTGGTAATGTGTTCTTATTGTACTTGGTTATTATGCAATAAAATTTCTAAGGCACTCTTTTCCTCCTTCCAATGTACTTTGAGTCTATGTTGTTCGACGGTTATGAAGGGGGTTTTAAATGAGGCCTCCCTTTTTATATATAAAAAAAAGTATGGTTGTGAATAGAACAACATAGTTTGATATGAACTATAGAGGAAAAGGCATGTTTTTTGCTGCTGTTTAATTTTACACGATTCTCTTACTGTTAATTTGCCACGAAAACATTTTGATATTAGATTTTATATTATTTGGTTCATTATGCATTAGCATATGCTTCTCTTTTATAATATGTACCAATTGGTGCCTATTTCAGGACAAAAGTAGAATTTTCAGTTGGTGGTGAATTCTTCCATTGCATTGGGCAGCATGTCACAGTACAAGGATTTACATCTATTATGCCATGGTTGGCAATAAATGAGAAAAACCTTCCCCAGTTTAGAAAAGGGGAGAAAATTGAAGTTTCAAGAGTGGAGTTATATGAGGTAATATTGAACTCCATTTAATGAAATCTCTGAGAGTTCTTATATTGTTTCTGATGCCGGATTTTGTAAACTCTATAGGGTGAGACTTCGCCTCCTGATTATCTCAGTGAGAGTGAGCTCATTTCTTTGATGGAGAAGCACGGGATAGGCACAGATGCATCATACCTGTGCATATAAACAACATATGTGAGCGAACTATGTGCAGGTTTATAAATTCTAATCAAATAATTTAAATTCTTCCTTGTGATGGTTAGCTTTTGTATGCGAAATGTTTCGGTTTATCTTTGCTTGAGATTGATATTTCATTCTTAAGTGCAGGTTCAAGCTGGTAGGAAGTTGGTTCCAACTACTTTAGGCATAACACTGATAAGAGGCTATCAATGCATTGACCCAGATCTTTGCTTGCCAGACATTCGCAGTTTCATCGAGCATCAGATTACTTTGGTTGCTAAGGGTCAGGCCGATCATTCTCGTGTTGTGCAGCATGTACTCCAGCAATTCAAGCAAAAATTCACTTATTTTGTTCAGCAGGTTAAAGAGCTTATGTTTCACTCGTATGGTTAAATAATACCATGGGTGAAGTACACGAAATGCCTTATTTCAATTCATGTAAAACATTCAACCTAAAACCAATTGGCTTTAGGTGGAGGGCCCAATTTTAATTTGAGACCACAGGAAACATTTTTGCTGATGTGGGAAACTGCCACTTAACAAGATGCTCTTGTGCACACATTTCTTTTTCCAGATATCGTAGTGTAGAATTATTTGTTCATCACTTGACCCCCCCTTTCTTTTTTTTTCAGATAGAGAACATGGATGCATTATTTGAAGCACAATTCTCCCCACTAGCTGACACCGGACGCGCTCTTAGTAAATGTGGTAAATGTTTGCGGTACATGAAGTATGTCTCAGCACAACCACAACGTATGTTTTGTGGCACTTGTGAGGAGGTTTACTATCTTCCTCAAAAGGGCACAATCAAGGTAACTCCAAAATGCTAGACCTTTCGCAAAATTTAGGGTTTCACCATAGCTTGCATCATGTGCAATGTTGTTCCAGACATCTGAACCATACATAATGTCTTGCATCTTTGCAAATTGCATGGTTTAGAAGGAAACTAGTTAAGCACTCTAATAAATCTCTTTCCTTGGATTACCAACAAATGCTTTTTGATTTGATGCATCTACTTCATTCAATAGCTTGATGTGCTATAGAAATTGCATGAGTGGAGTACTCTAAGACAGTAATTTTGAACAACACAGGACAAACTTGACACATTTAATAAATGCAAAAGCAATGTAATAAACATGATATTTTTAAAACGATGTGTTATACATGCATCGGATTTGTAGTTTAGGTTTTTTACACCTTTAATATTGTTGTGTAGTGTTTTTGTTTCCATGGTTAAAACGAAAAAAGAACGCAAGAACTGACGCACATACATACATGGCCACATGTGCAGCGGTGTTTTGGATCTCATAGATTGTTTTGAAAGTTGAACGGTGCACGGTCGACATATCTTTATCATTGACTCTGGTTATCAGTGCTCATTGTAACTCACATTTTAATCTTTCTACAGTTGTACAAGGAACTTACATGCCCATTGGATAATTTCGAGCTTTTGATCTTCTCCATGCCTGGCCCCGAGGGCAAGTCATTCCCCCTATGCCCGTATTGCTATAATAGTCCTCCATTTGAAGGACTCTCTCTTTGGTTCCGATAGGTAGTACAGGGAAGTTAGGGAAGGAGCAGGCATGCCATGCTTCCTCTGCCCACACCCCACTTGTGGACATTCCGTGGTGGCCCAGGGGGTCTGTGCTTGCCCCGAATGCAGCGGAACACTTGTTTTAGACCCAGTGAGTGCTCCGAAATGGAGGCTTGATTGCCAAATGCAATTGCCTTGTCTTACTCCCCGAGGGTGCTCACCGTATCACCACCACCCGAGAGCGCTGCAGTGAATGTGACTCAACAATCATAGAGGTAGACTTCAATAAGAAAACAACTCCTTTAGAAGGTGGAGCAACATTGCATACCGGTTGCATTCTTTGCGACGAGTTGCTTCATTCGCTGGATGTGAAGCATGGTAAATCATTTAGCAGAGGCTTTGGTGCAAGAGGAAGAGGCAGAGGCAGAGGTGGATATAGGGGAAGAGGGCGTGCGAACGGCAAAAGGTCGACCCTAGAATGAGTTTCCGAGATTTCTGAACTGCATTTATTTATGAGCTTTGCCCGTCAATCCCTTGGGTTTCTTTTTTTTTTTCAGATGAACTGGTACGTATGAATATGAGTTGTGCCAATTTCTAGGTTTATTTTTTCTAGTTGAAAAATGGTTTTCATCCTTTATACGTTTTTTCTTTTGTAAGTTTATTCCTCTTCTGTCGAATCCGAATCTTCAGTTCATCAAGTATAATTTTTGCTCAGAAATATGGCCAAGTAATTAAATGAAATTAGGTGGTAGATATTAGTCAGAATTCTAATGTACGAAGATCCATAACAGATTACGAATTTTAAGAATTTAATCTAAAATTTGTTAAATGTTAGGGTAAAGTAAACGAAATTATTAATCGTTAAAGGTTAGGATAAAGTAAATGAAATTATTATTCGACTATTCATATATTTTAAATTTATTTTTATGTTGGACGTTGTATCGTTAGCCAGTCTGAGCAAGGGAGTTATTCAAGTACTTTCTGTTTCATAAGCCACTACAGTCGGGGTCGTCCTGTTCTTGGAGCCTAAACCTACGGTTACTTTTGGGATGCTAGATGAGACAAATGGCAGTGACAGAACATTAAACTAATTTAAGGGTTAAGTATACTAATGGTCCCCTGGTTTTAGCGTGTTGCTATTTTGAGCTATCTAACTATTAAAAGTTATAAAATACCCTCAACTATAGGATATCGTTTTGTTGAGTCCCCGATTATTAAAAGTTACAAAATAGTCACTCGACTATTTATATGTTCTGAACTTATCTTTTTTCGTTCAAAAATTGACAGCCTTTTGAGATGGACATTAATTTGTTGATTGAGATATGTTAAAATATATCTCATAATCATTTGAGTTGTGAGATGGACATTTTTTGAGATATGTTAAAATATAATCTCATAACATTTGAGTTGTATTTTTTATCGACTCTTCGCTTACATTATGCCGTCGAATCTATACTTGAAACATTATGTCGTTGAGGCAATACTTGAAAGCAAGACCAACATTATCAAACGTACAATAATTAAATTACTTAATTATCTAGTACAGGAACTAAATGACAGTATTGCGTTAACATTACACATAAATAGAAAAATATAAACAAAAATATATTTATTAAATTTCATTTGAAATTAACAGTGAGAATTATATAATTTTACTTTGATAACTTAAAAGCTAATAAATATTAATCATGTTAAATTCCCACTCAAACAAGATATGATTAAACATCCAACGTTCTATTAATTTTAGAGAAAATAACCTCAGTGACCGAAAATGTCTTATAATATACGATTTTAACCAACTTTTTTTGGATTTGCCAAAATGACCAACAAAATCGCAACGCGAACTCTAATTTTTCAACTCAGTTTTCAAATTCGCAACGCGAATATCCAAATTCGCAACACGATTGTAAGATTCGCAACGCGATTTTGAAAAATGTGTTGCGATAGTTAAAATGTGTTGCGAGAGTTTGAAAAACGTGTTGTTGCGATAATGAAAAAGTGTTGCGATAGTAAAAAAATCCAAAATAAGTTTACATTTTAACTATTCCAAATTCACGTGGAGTTTGAAACAATAAAGAATATGTTGCGATAGTGTATAAGATTCCCAAGCCATTTGTAAGATCTTAGTTTGAAACAATAAAGAATGTGTTGCGATAGTGTAAAAGATTCCCAAGTGTTGGCAATGCTCAATCCCACATAGTATTGGAAACACTATTGGGAATGGGTATTTAAGGCTTGGATTTTGTAGATGCTCGTTTTTGTCCGGGGCCAGGTCGCTAAACCCGACCCCAAATCCATTGAAGGCCTGATTCAAGTCCAATATTCATCAGCAAAGCAAACCAGCCCACGTGAAGTCTGGAAAACAAAATGGTTAGAAGGCAGTTAACAAAGAGGAACACGACTGGAAAAAAAACTGAAAAGATCGGTTTTAAAAATAACCACTGGAAACTAAGGGAATATATCAGCAACCCATGACCATTATCAAGGGGGGGTGATAGGAAGAAAATATCAAGCATCAGAGAAAAAAAACAAAGAGGAATCATCACAGATTATCAACCATCACAAAAAATTACACAACAAGGGAGAATTTTTCGGGGACCCCAGATTAAAAAGATCAAAGGAGGCGGGAATTAAAGCATGAAAAACACATCATCCTCAGCCATTCGAAACCAAAATTGAAAAAGGAAGATTTTAATCGTTGTTACCTGAGTTCGAGGGATCCATTATAGGAGATATGTCGTCTGGTGTTAAAAACGACATCCAATCACTTAAGGAGATCACAAGCTGCAAAAGGATTTCAAAAGAGATTAAAGGTTCGAAACCCTTTCTTTTTTTTGGAACCATAATAGTAGAGAGAGATCAATTTACCTAGTTTGTTTGAGTCTTCGCCGGAGATAGAAAGAGATGAGAGTAGAATTTAGCGTCAGGAAGAGAGCAATTTTAGTTTAGTTTTGAGAGGTTTAGGGTCTGGTTTTTTTTTTTTTTTGGTTTACTAGATGGTCAGTTTAGGTCATTGAGTCGTGGGCTATGGTGTCCGGAAGGCTCCAGCAGGTGGCGTTGAATGGTGAGGGAGGGGGGTCTCGATCGAACCAGAGAAGAGAGTAGAAGAGAAACGGCTGAGGGGAGAGGGTTGGTTTAATGCAAATGAAATTAGGGTTTATTTTGGCCTTAGAAATTAAATTTATGGGATGTTCAAAACGGCGGTGTTTCGTAAGTTAAGGAATTCATCGAATGATCCTTTAGGTTTCAAAAGCTCATATTTTGGTCCCTAAATTAATTTCTGAATTTGTTGTTTATAGCTCTTAAGTTGATGCATGTTCCATTATAGTCCTAGATTTGGTTAATTTTAATTCATACTTATTTATACACCGAACATGCAATTTCGGAAACTTTGTATTTTAACCCTATGTATGCGTATGATTTATTCTCATCTGTGAGGCTCATAATGTTATTTTGTTACATTTTAATCCTTTTTTAATGGACAAATTACAATCTTGGTGCTTGAAATATTATTTCTTTTGTGTCATGACTCAATGTTTGTACAGTTTGTTACTTGAGCATCAGATTTACATTCCCACTTTAATTTGGTCACATGTCTCTAAGTTCTTTTAATTTTTTTTATCATTTTTACAATAGTATGTTGTTTACGTTATTTAGGTTTTAACTTTAAATTAGTTTTCTTTACGTTTTAGTTCATGCTTAAATTTTTATGCCTGTGTATGTATAGTTTTTAAGGGTTTATTTCGAATGCATGCTTCATATGGTTGAATAATGATGATATGTAGGCATGTACACATAGATTGTTCATTAATTAGATAATCATTATATATATATATATATATATATTAATTTTTGTATAATTAATTTTGGCATGACATCCACTTTTTGTACAATTTGTATGATACCCTCACGTGCATAATTCGACCTATTACATAATCGGACTAAGGGTAATACCCTTTTAATTTAAATTTGTCTTGAGCGGCTTGTCTTAACTGATTAGAGAGCTGTTTTGACTATTTTAAATTAAAAGCGTATCCCGGAAGTGAAACCAAAAAATTGATTCGTCACTTAAAATTTGGGAACGAAAGAAAAGGAAATGTTCGTTTATTTAAATTTATCGAGAAAAGGTTGTTATAGCTTTTAAGATCTAGTCTCGATATTTGTAAATAATCGAACATTCTTTATCTTTCTAAAACGACTTGGTAATTTTAATTTAATTTATTTGAGTGCTTTTGAATATTGTAAAATTCATATTTGTTGTTTTATGGGATTAAAAGTCAAATTAAATTTGAATTTGTAAAGTTCATTGCAAAGACGTTAATTAATCGGCTAGGTACCGATTTAGGGCGTTGTGGGGGTGTTAATCCTTCCCCGAACGTAACCGACTCCCGAACTCGGATTTTGGTAACGCAGACCTTAATTTGTTGTTTTAATTAAAATTAATTTTTATTTAAAATAACAAACATTTTTGGGTGCCCAATCACACCCTAACAAAAGATTGGTGGCGACTCTTTGAACCAAATTTTTTCGATCATAAAGGAAATCCGATTTTTTTCGAAACGAAAGGTTTTTAAATCGCATTTTTTTTAAATTAAAAATCAATTGAAAGAGATAATTCAAAAATTGATGTGGTTTTCAAAATCTCACATTTTCACTTTAAAGAGAAAAATCGTTTCAACAGCTTGGCGACTCCACTGTGGATTTTTTTTAGAGATTCAGGCCGATAGTCGATTAATTAATTGTCTTTGCAATTGAAAATTACAAATTTGTTTTAATTTGGTTTTTGATCCCTTGTTTGGTTTTTAATAAGTTTCGTTTGTATTTTGATTTCTTTAATTTAATTCGATTAACAATTAAATAGTTGTACTAATCTGTTTGTTAATGATTTCAGAATGATTGTTTGTTTTAGGAATTGATTTTGAGTGTTTTCATTGTTTGTTTTTTCGCTTTTCCTCACACACTGCACAACTGCATTATCATGACATGAGCTAAAACCCCGCTTCATCCAATTTAAGTAGGAGTGAGAGACTATGTTCTCGTGTGGTTTTCACCTCCGCATGGGATAGTGGATCGCTCCTGGAGTTCACGCCTTATGGTCCTCATGATGGTAATCACCTCCGCATGGACATAAAAGAGGTGTGTTCCCTCGAAATTGAACTCGATCCCCTAAAGCCTGTGATGGGCCAGGATTAAGGGTTTGGCAGCCCAAGGGGGCACCGACAAGGACAATTCGAGAACCTAACCCATCATATAGTGAACATATAGCCTGAACTTAGATGGAGCCTAACCCGAACCTTAAAAATCCCGTGAGGAGGGTACACAAGGAAAAGCTTTTTTGAGTCATTTATTTTCATTTTTTTTGAATAAATGCATGTGAACTAGATATCATGCGGTTAGATTTATTTTTTGAACAAGCATGCGAATTAGATATCATGCGAATTAGATATCATGCGGTTAAGATTTCTTTTTGTGAATAACGAGGCATGGGGGTAGATATCATGTTGGGTAGGATCTGATAAAGCATGATTGGGTAGCCAGCATGTGGGTAGGATTCTTGAACAAATTATTATCCCGACTTAATTGCTTTATGTTTACTAACCGATCTTTTGTTGTCTTTGCCTTGTTTCTTTTCTGTTTTGCATTGCACTATCCATTACATGGTGTTGATTTGGGATCGATGTCTATATAGAAGACCAATAATATGGAACAAATGGTTCAGAAAGAGGTTGAGGACAATGCAGATGTTTTGAGGTGGTCGGAACAATCCCAACTGACCAATGGGGACAGTGTGATGCCTGGATATGTGTCAGAATTATTTGGTTACACTCACATCAACGTACGTCAGAATGATCTGAGTGAGCTAAGAGACGTATGGGGAAGATGTGAAGCAGCCGATAAGGATATGTTTTATCAGTTGTACGGTGATATTCCTTATCTTCAGGATGTTCCTATTGACCGAAATCTGTTTAGAGCATTGGCGCAGTTCTGGAATCCGGCTTATAGTTGTTTCACATTTGGTAGAGTGGATCTAACACCAACGATAGAGGAGTATCAAGCTTTGGTCCGTTGTCCGAGGTCCCAGATAGATAGAATATATACCAAGCTGCCAGTCACTCCTTCTTTTAAGAAGAAATTATTATTGATGACCGGAATTAGTGAAGATTGGGTAGTCAGAAATATTAAGAAGAAGGGAGACAGTGAGTGCATTTCTTGGGCTGCTCTGAAACAAGTAATTGCTCATCACCCTGATATGAGAAAGAAGCTTGACTTGTTTGCTTTAGGGATTTATGGGCTCGTTATTTTTCCAAAGGTGTTAGGATATGTAGACGTATCAGTCGTTGACCTGTTTGAAAGATTAGACAAGCGCGTGGATCCTGTTCCAGCTATTCTAGCTGAGACGTTCCGGTCTTTGAGTTCTTATAGGCGCGAATGAGAATGACGCTTTATAGGATGTGCGCCCATGTTGCTAGTGTGGATTCTAAGTCATTTTAAACATGTCGAAAGAGCACCAGGACGAGTGTTTCTAGAGGGTTTTCGCCTTTTAAAGATTTTCTTTTTAAAGAATGGCTTGAGGGCTTCACCGAAGAAAAATGGATGGTCATCTTCAATGATATCAGAGATGGAGATATTTTATGGCAAGCTTTGTGGAATACCTCTTCGGATATACTTTACCAATGTTAAGAGCAAGATTGGGTTCTTTTTCCAGGTATATGGGGTTCTGTTGAGTATGCACCGCTACTAGTTTTCAGACAGTATGGATCGAGGCAGTTCATTCCAGCCACGTGGGACTTGGTAGGATCGGATTTTGCATTCAAAGAAGATCAGTATAAGGGTAAAGTTAAAGGGGTTGCTGAGGCCTGGAAGCAAACTCGTCGCGTGAATTTGTTCACCTATGATCTCGAGTTATCTCAAGAGTACGAGCAGTGGAGAAGCGGTCGAGTAAATGACAACATCCCGATAGTGAATCCTGAAAATATTCAGCTGGTGGAGGAACAGTTGAGAGTGGTGCCATCTCCATTAGAGTTAGCCAAGCGCGATTTCGAAGCAGAACAGAGACAATGGAGAATGACTTTACAGAAGCTAGAAGATGAAGTGTATCAAAAGGGATTGGAGATTGACATTCAGAAGAATACAGCAGATTGAATTGAAAAAGTATATAAACAACTTCGGCTAGACTTTGACAATCTTCAGTCAACTTATCAGCGAATGGTAAAAGCTCAGACAGGTTCTAGCTCGAGTAAGTCATCTGTCGAATGGAGGCAAGAGGTGGCGAGCCTCAAAAGAGTAGCCGGAGAGAGTCAAGAAGAGCTCAAGCAAAGCAGGCACTAAGTGAAGATTTTATCGAAAGAAAAGGATTCTTTAGAGCAGCGGTTACAAGAGAGTCAAGCCCAGAATGAGAATTTGAATGAGAAAATTTCAAGTTTAGAGACTGCATTACGACGATACCGAAGCAGGGAAGGTAGAGCCATGGGGAAGTTGAAAGTCTAAAAAAACAAGTGAGTGAGTTTGAAGCCATGGTTCAAGATTTTCAGAGGCAAGCAAGTGAGCTATCGATAGTTCCTTATGAGGGGGATATACAGTGGCGTTTTCGATGGGAGCGAGCTCAGGCGAGAGTTAAGCAAAGAGAGGATCTTATTGCTTGTTACCTAGGACACGCTCGGAGAATAGCTTAATATTTGGTCATTCTATCTGAGGAAGCTGCTGATGTGACTGAAGAACTGGATCTCGAGGCTGAAGAAAACCAGAAGATCATGGAGTTGTTAGCACATGTACATCAAATAGGAGAGATGGTGCAAATTTATTTGTGATATGTTTCAACTTTGTAATTGAACTTCGTTCTAATATAAAGAGTTGTTCTAAAGAGTCGTTCCAGGATCAACACCATGCATTTTGCATATGCATTTTTAATACATTTAAATTTTTACATCGCATTTTATTCATTCATAATCATATATTTCATATTCATTAATAAATATCAGCGATAACAAAATGACTCTGTGACAGAGTAATACTGGAAAATCCCAAGCATATCTACAGAACCAGGAAGAAAGTTATGGAGGACAAACTTGCCCAAATTGAGAAGGCTCAGTTGGAGTTACAAGATAATATCAAGAAAATGCAAGAAGATATGATGAATGCCCAAAAGGAGATGTTTGCAAAGTTTGCGAGTATGTTGGAAGGAAGAAATCCAGAACATGGGAAAGGCCCTATGCCAGGAGCTGTAACTGAGGACTCACTTTATCCTCCAGGGATAACCCCAGAATAATCTCAGAACGTTCAAGTGACCCCTGTTCATGTCGGGAATGTGCACATTAATCCAGTCGGTGCTTCTGTTAACGTACAACCTGGATCTAGTTCATATCAGGAAGAACATCAATATCATCAAGTTCCGGACCTTGATGAAGAAGCCAAGAAGGACCAAAATAATCCGCTGGAAGAGAAATGGAAACAGTTAGAAAGAGAATTCAGAGCCATGAAGAAAGATACCAGTGTCTATGGATTCGACGTAAAGAAATTAAGTCTAGTTTCGGATTTGGTTTTGCCTCCAAAGTTCAAGGTTCCTGACTTTGAGAAGTTTGATGGTACCAGGTGTCCTTCTGCGTATATCACGATGTTTTGTAGGAAGATGACCGGATACATAGGGGACGATCAATTGTTGATACACTGCTTTCAAGAAAGCTTAACTGGTTCGGCGATCCGATGGTATAACCAGCTGAGTAGAGCTAATATTAAATCGTGGAAAGACTTGGCTAAGTCATTTCTTGAGTAATACAAACATGTGAAAGATGTTAGGCCCAACAAGATGATGTTGCAAGAATGGAAAAGAAGTCTAACGAGAGTTTTAGACAATATGCTCAAAGATGGAGAGATGTAGCAGTGCAAGTCCACCCACCATTAGAAGAGGAGGAAACAAATATGCTTTTTGTCAACACCTTAAGGGCTCCTTTTTTCTCGCATCTTATCGGTAATCCTTATCGAAGTTTTGCTGATGTAGTTACGGCGGGAGAAATAATTGAAATGGTGGTTAAGAGTGGAAAGCTCGAGGGAGGAGAGTCTACTAAGAGGCTACCAACGAGGAAAAAGGAAAACAAAGTCAGTAATGTGAGGCAGTACGATTCTAATAACATTACTGTTTCCCATCCTCAAGGAGCAGGGTCATCAACACAAAATGACAATAGACAAGGGGCAAGGGACCAGATGAGAGAAAGACCTCAATTTGATCCAATTATGATGACTTATAAGGAATTGTTTCAGATTTTGTATGATCGGCATGTGGTTTCACCGTATCACGTGACACCAATACAACCTCCTTTTCCCAAATGGTATGATGCTAGTGCTCAGTGTGAGTACCATGCAGGGAACCCCGGGCATTCCATTGAGAATTGTACTACGTTTAAGAATGTTGTCCAAGCTTTGAGAACGAGGAATGTCATCAACTTTGGTGACAATGAGCAGCCGAATATAGCTCAAAATCCGTTGCCAAGCCATGCAGGGGCAGAAGTTAACGCGATTACTGAAGAGAGAGGAAAAAGAATTGTAAGGAATGTTAGTGAGGTGGTATCACCCATGAGTTGGGTATGGTGCCAGATGGTTAAGGTAGGATTGTTGAAGCCCAGTTTGGTGGTTGAACAGTTTAACAGTGGAGAGGTATGTCAGTATCATAACAGTAAAGGACACAGTATTCAGCAATGTCCTGACTTCTTATCTTTGGTACAAGACATGATGGACAGTAAAGAAATTGAGTTCTTTAGAGAGATTGCTGAAGAAGAGAAAGCGGAAGTTTGCGCTTCAGAAGGATCGTCTAAAGGGGTATACAATGCCAGTTGTCCCCTAATTATTACTCCCAAGAATCGAGTTGCTGAGAAGGTAGCCCCGAAAGTGGCTTTTACACCTCCATCTCCATTCCCATATCGGGATAATAAACAAGTGCCTTGGAGATATGATTGCCAGATGGGAGATGTAACAAAAGAGAATGAGGAAGCAAATGAGGTGGGACGCTTTACTAGAAGCAGTAGGTGTTATTCTCTTAATCCACCTAAAGAGTCTGAGAAGAATGTTGCAGTTGATAAGGGGAAAAAGGTTGATGTGCAGATAGAAGAAGATAAGCTTGTTATCAATAAACCAGTAACCGAGAGTGAAGCGGTAGAATTTTTGAAGTTTCTGAAACACAGTGAGTACAGTGTTGTTGAACAGTTACACAAGTTGCCTGCCCGTATTTCTGTTTTATCATTACTTTTGAGTTCAGAGGCCCATAGAAATGCTTTGTTAAAGGTTTTGAACCATACTTTTCCGAAAGAGTTGCCCATTGAAAAGTTGGATCGGTTAGTTTCCAATGTACAAGCTGATAATTTTTTATCTTTTTCTGAGGATGAAATCCCTTCTGGGATGGTTGGTAGTCAAAAGGCTTTGCACATCACAGTTAAATGTAAAGGGCATGTGTTGTCCCGGGTCTTGGTTGATAATGGTTCAGCTTTGAATGTGATGCCCTTAGTGACTCTAAAGAAGCTTCCATTAGATAGTACACTTATGAGAACCTGTCAAAGTGTGGTTCGAGCTTTTGATGGGACTAAAAGAGAAGTATTGGGCAAGATTGATGTTCCTCTGACTATTGGTCCAACAACTTATGAAGTGGAATTTCTCGTAATGGACATTATGCCTACGTACAATTGTTTGTTGGGAAGGCCTTGGATTCATCCTGCCGGTGCAGTTCCATCCACATTGCACCAGAGACTGAAATTTGTGATCAATGGAAGGTTGGTATGTATTCATGCTGAAGAGGACATTATTGCTTATGTTTCTACTACTGCTCTGTATATTGAAGTTGATGAGCAAGCCGTCGAGTGTTCTTTCAGATCGTTGGAGTTTGTCAATGCTACGTTTGTGGCCAAAGGCATAAAGATACCAAAGCCTCGATTGTCAAACTGTACCAAGATGGGGCTCAAATTGACTCTTGGAAGAGGAGCGAAAGTTGGAAAGGGGTTAGGTCGACAGTTGCAAGGACCGGTGAATGCAATATGGCCTGTTACTAAAAGAGATCGATTTGGTTTGGGGTATCAGCCTACTCCGAGGGATATGCTGAGGGAAATTAAGAAGGGTCAGGAAATGAGAAAAGCCAAATTGGCTGGTGAAGACCTTAGCTGGGAACCCATGATCTTCCCGCCGTTGAGAAACATTTTCATATATGGGGGACATATGCTTCAAGGGAATTCAAGGAACACCGAGGTGATGGTTGATAATGCCTTGGGAGATTTAGGCATTAACGTTATAACTAATGATGAATTTGAGGAAATGAGAGCTATGGGCATTTATCCTGCACCGCTGGGCTTCGTGTTAAACAATTGGACTGCGGAAGAACTGCCTGTAGTTTACAAATCTGTTACAGAGTAATGCACTGAAACTTTCTCCCTATTGTTCATACCCTGTGGCAATAGGTGATTTTATGTAAAGGGTTAAGCTGTTTGTTTTTTCTTGCTTTCAATAAAAGATGCATTCTGTTAGTTCCAAATGGCAAACATTCTCCCATGCATTTCATTCATTCATTCTTTGTTGTATATATGTATGTATTTATTTCTTTCTATTTATTTATATGGGAAAAGATCCTCCCATATGTATATATGTATATATATCTTCTCTTTCATTATTTTTTCAGGAGCTCAGATATCAATAATATGAATGCCAATGACTCTGACCCGGAGATTGATTTCGAGAAGCCTATATGTCAAGGGGAAATTGAAGATTGTGATGATGATGAAGGATGTGAACTACCTTCAGAATTGCTGAAAATGGTGGAGAATGAAGATAAGCAGATTCTACCTCATAAAGAGTCTACTGAGATTTTGAATTTAGGGACAGATGAGGATAAGAGAGAAGTAAAGATTGGTATCACTCTGTCAGTTGGAGGTCGACATGATCTGATAGAATTGCTTCAAGAATACAAAGATGTGTTTGCTTGGTCATACGAAGATATGACGGGTTTAGATACAGAATTGGTTGTTCACAAACTGCCAATAAAGCCTGAATGTAAACCGGTACAACAAAAACTGAGAAGAATGAGACCCGAGATGCTGCTCAAGATTAAAGAGGAAGTGAAGAAACAATTTGATGCCGGATTTCTTAAAGTGGCTAAATATCCTGAATGGGTGGCGAATATTGTCCCAGTACCGAAGAAGGATGGGAAAGTTCGAATGTGTGTCGACTACAGAGATCTCAACCGAGCTAGTCCAAAAGATAATTTTCCTTTGCCACATATAGACACACTAGTGGATAATACTGCTGGAAATTCTTTGTTCTCTTTTATGAATGGTTTCTCTGGCTATAATCAAATTAAGATGAACCCTGAAGATATGGAGAAAACGACGTTCGTTACCATGTGGGGAACGTTTTGTTATAAAGTAATGCCGTTTGGACTGAAGAACGCAGGGGCAATATATCAAAGGGCCATGGTGACGTTATTTCACGACATGATGCATAAAGAGATAGAAGTTTATGTCGATGATATGATTGTGAAAGCTAAGACAGAGGAAGAACATATTGGGAATTTGAGAAAGCTTTTTAAAAGACTAAGAAGATGCCAGCTAAAACTCAACCCAAATAAATGTACTTTTGGGGTGACATCTTGGAAGTTGTTGGGATTCATAGTAAGCCAAAAAGGAATTGAAATAGACCCAGATAAAGTAAAGGCTATTCAAGACTTGCCATCCCCACGAACACAAAAAGAAGTCAGAGGATTTTTGGGGAGATTGAATTATATAGCTCGGTTTATTTCACATCTGACGGAAAAGTGTGATCCCATATTTCGCCTTCTTCGCAAGAATAACTCAGGGGAATGGAGTGAGGATTGTCAAAGAGCTTTTGACGCAGTGAAAAGATATTTTTCGAGTACTCCAATCTTGGCGCCACCCATTTCAGGCAAACCATTAATTTTGTATTTGTCGGTTTATGAAAATTCAATGGGGTGTGTGCTGGGGCAACGTGACCAAACTAAGAAGAAATAAAGGGCTATCTATTATCTCAGCAAGAAGTTCACTGAATGTGAGACAAGATACTCACCCGTTGAAAAGTTGTGTTGCGCTTTAGTATGGGCTACCCGAAGGCTTATGCAATATATGTTGTATCATACTACTTGGCTTATATCCAAGCTTGATCCCTTGAAGTATCTTATGGGTGTGCCTGCATTATCTGGAAGATTAGCTCGTTGGCAGATCCTATTGTCCGAATTTGACATCCAGTATGTAAACCAGACGACAATTAAAGGAAGTGCTATAGTGGAATTCATTGCAAGTAGGGCTTCGGAAGAATATGAGTTGTTGAGCTTTGATTTCCCAGATGAGGATTTAATGGCCATTTCGGTGGAAAAAACAGTTTCATCCACTAGCAAATATTGGAAGTTGAATTTCGATGGTGTTTCAAATGCCTTGGGACATGGAATCGGGGAAATTTTGGTCTCACCAGAATGAGAGCATTATCCTTTTATCAGTCGGCTTAATTTTGATTGTACTAACAATATGGCCGAGTATGAAGCTTGTGTTCTAGGTCTTAGAGCTGCTGTTGAACGCAAAGTAAAAATGCTCAAGGTGTATGGGGATTCAGCTTTGGTAATATACCAGCTCAGAGGAGAATGGGAGACAAAAGATCCCAAGCTTGTAGAATACTGTAAGTTAGTTATGGAACTTGTTGAAGAATTTGAAGAAGTAACTTTCAATTATCTCCCCAGAGAAGAGAATCAAATGGAAGATGCCTTAGCCACACTGGCAGCAGCGTTTAAGATGAACGAGCATTCAAATATGATGCCCATTGAAATGAAGGCTTATGAGTATCCAGCCCATTGTTTTAATATTGAAGAGGAAGAAGATAGAAACCCCTGGTATTATGATATCTTGCAATATATAAGGTATCAGAGTTATCCAGAACAGGCCACTAAGAATGATAAAAGAACCATTAGAAGAATGGCATCAGGGTATGTACTTGATGGTGAGACTCTATATAAGAAAAGTTTGGATCAGGTCTTGTTAAGATGTGTGGACGCGAAAGAAGCCAAATTGATTCTTGAAGAAGTACATGAGGGAATATGTGGTACCCATGTTAATGGGCATGTTATGGCTAGACAGATTATGAGATTTGGGTATTATTGGTCAACTATGGAAACTGACTTAATTATGCCCGAAAATATCACAAATGTCAGATTTATTGAGATATGATTCATACTCCTCCTCACCCGTTGCATGTAATGACAGCTCCGTGGCCATTCTCAATGTGGGGCATGGATGTTATTGGAAAATTTTCGCCCAAAGCTTCAAATGGTCATCGCTTCATCCTGGTAGCCATAGATTACTTCACCAAGTGGGTAGAAGCGGCTTCTTACGCAAATATTACCCAGTCTACAATATGCAAATTCTTAAAGAAGGATATCATTTGTAGATATGGTTTACCAGAGAGGATTATCTCCGATAATACGTTGAATTTAAATAATAAGATGATGGACTCGGTCTGTAAACAGTTCAAAATAAAGCATCATAATTCCACCACTTATCGCCCGAAGATGAATGAGGCAGTAGAGGCGGCCAATAAGAACATCAAAAGGCTCATAGAGAAAATGACTGAGACCTATAAGGATTGGCATAAGAAGTTGCCCTTTGCTCTGTTTGCTTATCGAACTTCACTACGGACTTCAACTGGGGCAACTCCGTTTTCTTTGGTTTATGGGATGGAAGATGCCTTACCTATTGAGGTGAAAATTCCCTCACTTTGGATTTTGTCAGAGGTAAAGCTCAATGAGGCAGAATGGGTACAGGCTAGATACGACCAATTGAATTTAATTGAAGAAAAGAGATTGAAAGCTATTTGTCATGGTCAGATGTACCAAAAACGTATGATACGGGCACATGGTAAGAAAGTTCACCTTCGAGAATTCCTTGAGGGAGATTTGGTGCTTAAAAGGATTTTTCCTGTTCAGAAGGATTTCCGAGAAAAATGGATGCCTAATTGGGAAGGACATTATGTTGTCAAGAAAGCCTTTTATAGGGGAGCTCTAGTCTTAACTGAAATGGACGGATCAGAATTACCCTATCCAGTGAATTCTGACGCTGTTAAAAGATATTTCGCTTGAAGAAGAAATGAAAAAAAAGAAAGAAAAAAGAAAATGAAAAAAGGAGGAAAAATGAAAGAAAATGAAAAATGAGAAAAAAAATGAAAAATGGTGAAAAAAAGAAAAATGAAGAAAAAATGAAAAATAAAAAAATGAAAAATGAAAAAAAGAAGAAAAAAGAAAAAGAAATAAAAGGAGGGTTCAAGATGAAAACCCGAAAAGGACGTCTTGAAACCAAAGGAGGTCTAAAGTTGAAAACTCGCGAAGGGCGACTTGAGTTTTTTTTAAATTCAGAATTCGTGCCTGGTGGAGGTTCTGAATCAATTTTGGAAGTGGAAAGAGCTCCTGATATGGCTAGTAACAATGATAGTTGGTGATCAGGGATGAGACCAAAGATTAATGAGTCTCGATTGAAATAACCAAGAGAAATTGAATGCACATGAGATTCAATACTGGTTTAGGGCATCCAATGATATAGATTTGGGAGTTTAGAAGTAGCTTCATACTCTTAAGCATCACAATTTTGGAGATCTTTTTGACATAAGCTACACTCGAGACATTCTAACGGCGTGCCAGTTCAAAAGCATTTGCATTATTGATATTTGAAGACGCCTACTCTTTTGTTCTTTTATTGTTTCCAGTTAAAAGTTTGTCATGAAATTACCTAAAAATTCTTTGCATTATATAAATAAAGAGATGTATTTTCTTGTTAATTTCCCTTTTGCAAGCATCTTATCTTGAAAGGTTAAAACATATAGCTTAACTTGAAGTACATAAGATCATTTTGTATTATTGTGCAAAAGGTTTTGGAAAATGCAGATATTCTGAAGCTGATAATGGTTTTAACATGTAAGCTTGTGTGGTTATGGGATGTTAAAACTTTGGAGTTCGTAGAAAATCTCAGCCATTAAAAGATGACCCTAAGAGATTGTTGTTTGTCGAGAAGTTGGTCATGGATACTGGCGGGTTTCAAGAAAGAAAGAAGTCAAGGTCCTGTTAAACCGAATGATATGGTATTGAGATTGTCAACTGGGGTGAACTAGTCAAATGTTCTGTACCCAAGATGAAACCGAGTTCCATCGAGATCAAAAGGAAATGGAGTTCATTCGAAGAAGAAAACGCATTAAATTGCATAATTACATACATTTAGGCATGAATAGGATCATGGCATTCATAATTGCATGATGACTTAAATATCTACAGGTTTCCCAGGGATAGTTGAAGATTGAAGATATGAAAGTATCAAGATGAGGATAACTAGTTTTGAAATCTTGAAAGGAATGATGTTTAGACGACAACTGAGCCAAAGTAGATTCACATATCCAATGGCTTCCAGACAAGTTTTCACGATGAAGATGGATTTTAAGAAATTTTCTCAAATTCTAAATTTTTGAGTATAATATTTTTCAAACATATATTAATGATTGATAATGTTTGATTTTCAGGTTTGACCTTCGAAACAATTCAATCTTAAGCCTTCACGGAAGAGTAGTGAAGCAAATCATTTATAAGCCTTCACGGAAGAGTTGTGAAGCAAACTCATTTTATGAAGATCGAGTCCTATACTCTCTGAAGGAATATAGAGCGGACCCGTTTGCTGAAGATCGAGTCCTATACTCTCTGAAGGAATAGAGAGCGGACCCGTTTTATGAAGATTGTTCGAGTTCTATACTCCCTGAACGAATAGGGAGCGGACTTGTTTGTTGAAAATTGTTCGAGTCCTATACTCTCTGAAGGAATAGGGAGCGGATACGTTTATTGAAGATTGAGTCTTTTTTCTCTGAAGAAATAGGGAGCAGACCCGTTTGTTGAAGATTATTCGAGTCTTATACTCCCTGAACGAACAGGGAGCAAACACGTTTATTGAAGATTGTTTGAGTCTTATACTCCCTGAATGAATAGGGAGCAGACACGTTTGCCGAAGATTGTCCAAGTCTTATACTCCCTAAAAGAATAGGGAGCGGACCCGTCGTTTGAAGATTTTTCAAGTCTCGCTTATCTAGGAGTAGCAGAGAAGTGGATTAACCTTTTGAAGTTCTCATGGCTGGACAAACTCGACCATCTATTGATCTTTGCTCTATTCTCGTTACACGACAATGAACAAAGAGGGGTAGCTGTAGATGCTCGTTTTTGTCCGGGGCCAGGTCACTAAACCCGACCCCAAATCCATTGAAGGCCTGATTCAAGTCCAATATTCAACAGCAAAGCAAACCAGCCCACGTGAAGTCTAGAAAACAAAATGGTTAGAAGGCAGATAACAAAGAGGAACACGACTGGAAAAAAACTGAAAAGATCAGTTTTAAAAATAACCACTGGAAACTAAGGGGATATATCAGCAACCCATGACCATTATCAAGGGGGGTGATAGGAAGAAAATATCAAGCATCAGAGAAAAAAAACGAAGAGGAATCATGTAACATCCTCAATACCGGGTTAGTGACTAAATTAGAAAGTTTCATATTTTGGTGATTAAAATAGAATGAATGAATAGTATAAAGATTTATATGTAAATGATTGTGTAGGATTGAATTGAAAGGAAGAATGAATGGAAGGGCAAAAGAGTTATTTGCAAGGAAAATTAATTAAAGAAGGGATAAGGATATATATGAGTACAAGTGGGATGAAAAGAAGAGAACACCAAAGCCTTCCAGAGTTATCTTCTTCTTCTTTCTTCCTTGTACGTGTGAACCAAAGCAAAGGTAAGATTTCTGATTATTGAGTTTCTTGTTAAATTTAATATTGGGTTTTGATTATTGGATGATAACTAAGCTTAAGGAAAGCTTAAGTTATCTTAACATCAAAGGATGATTGAGTTAGGAGAGATTTAAGATTTGAAGTTCTTAAATGAAATCTTGGAATAAAGTTCATAACTAGAATTGAAAGTTATATTTGACTTGTCATCAATCTAGTTAAGATATACGAAGTGTTAAAAACGGAATTCAAACATGTTGATTTATTAATGTAATTCTTGAATTATATATGAAGGATAAGATTTGAAGGTTTAAGATGAAATAAATGAGTATAAATTGGTTTAAGGATGTGTACTAGAGTTAAGAATGAAAAAGGGGATTAAACATGAAGGATTTAATCCAAAATGAATGGATTTTCGGGTTTAAAAAGAGGTTCTGGGCAGAGTGCATCGATGCACATTCATAGTGCATCGATGCATCAAGGTTAAAAACCCAGAAATTGTTTGAATGTGCACCGATGCATTGGTAGTGCATCGATGCACTCTTTTAAAATAAAGACATCGAATGCAATTCATGCATCGATGCATAAGTAGTGCATCGATGCATCCCAGTAATAATGAAACATCGAATGCAATTGGTGCATCGATGCATAAGGAGTGCATCGATGCATCCCGGCAATAATACTACATCGAATACCTTTTATGCACCGATGCATCAGTAGTGCATCGATGCATACCTTCATTAAAAGATGAAATTGACTTTTCTCTTAGTCTAAAGAGTGAAACATTAGAGTATATTAGTTATAATACTGATATAGATCCATGTGTGATTATGTAGATACTAAAAGTAAGCTTATTCTGGAACGATCAAAGGATTAGAATCGAATCAGAGCAAAGCTAAGGTAAGTGCATACTATATGTATATTATAATGGAATAAGACTTGTGATAAGTCTAATCCCTATGTTGATTTTTATAATACAGTAGTTGTGAACATACATACATGATAATTATTGTGATACATGCATAAGATATATATATGTTCATGTGATATGATATGTGATATGACATGTGATATGAGAACCTGATATGAAGTGACATGAGCTACATGATCACAAGAGAAATGACATGAGCTACATGATCACAAGAGAAATGACATGAGATACATGATCACAAGAGAAATGATATGAGTACATGAACATATGAAATATAAGAATAATGCCCATAGTATACGATATGAGAATTATAGGTGTAATTGGCATGCCAAGAGTCGAGGGTATAATAGTCCTTCGGGATGTAGGAGTCCTACGGGACGAATACTGAACTAAGGTTCGGTGCCCCATGAGGGAATATATACGAGCTGTGGTGACAGCATTAGTGCACAACCTCAATGCACTCACATACCTCTAATCTCAATAATATACATGGGTTATGCAATTGAAATACCGATTTACAGTGAAAGTGATACAAAAAGGTAAGTTTCGTATGTGCATTATATGTTATCTTGCGATAGATACATGCATATTGAAATGTCATGATCCAATTGTAAGTATGAACATTCACAAGTTTATTGTTGCATATTCATTTATTGCCTCACTAAGTCTATGACTTAGCGTGTAAGTGATTTACACGTAGGTACCAAGAATCAGGAAAGGTGGAAATAGAAGTAGTACGGACAACAATACTACTAAGAGATCAGATCAGAAGCAATTGACAAAGTATGTACTTGGTTATGTATAGAGTGTTGGCATGTAATAAGTGTTAATTACGAATACTCTGATCAATTTTGTATTTTATGGTCTTATGTAAATTAAAGTATTTCGTTTTAATGAAAGTTTTAAAAATTCCTGGGATTTTCTATGAGAGTCAAGGTTTTGAAAAGTCAATGTGACACCTCAGACTTGTATTCGGGTCGGATATGAGTTAAGGGTGTTACAAATCATCACAGATTATCAACCATCACAAAAAATTACACAACAAGGGAGAATTTTTCGGGGACCCCAGATTAGAAAGATCAAAGGAGGCGGGAATTAAAGCATGAAAAACATATCATCCTCAGCCATTCGAAACCAAAATTGAAAAAGGAAGATTTTAATCGTTGTTACCTGAGTTCGAGGGATCCGTTATAGGAGATATGTCGTCTGGTGTTAAAAACGACATCCAATCACTTAAGGAGATCACAAGCTGCAAAAGGATTTCAGAAGAGATTAAGGGTTCGAAACCCTTTTTTTTAGAACCATAATAGTAGAGAGAGATCTATTTACCTGGTTTGTTTGAGTCTTCACCGGAGATAGAAGGAGATGAGAGTAGAATTTAGCGTCAGGAAGAGAGCAATTTTAGTTTAGTTTTGAGAGGTTTAGGGTCTGGTTTTTTTTTTGTTTACTAGATGGTCAGTTTAGGTCATTGAGTCGTGGGGTATGGTGTCCGGAAGGCTCCAGCAGGTGGCGTTGAATGGTGAGGGAGGGGGGTCTCGATCGAACCAGAGAAGAGAGTAGAAGAGAAACGGCTGAGGGGAGAGGGTTGGTTTAATGCAAATGAAATTAGGGTTTATTTTGGCCTTAGAAATTAAATATATGGGATGTTCAAAACGGCGGTGTTTCGTAAGTTAAGGAATTCATCGAATGATCCTTTAGGTTTCAAAAGCTCATATTTTGGTCCCTAAATTAATTTCTGAATTTGTTGTTTATAGCTCTTAAGTTGATGCATGTTCCATTATAGTCCTAGATTTGGTTAATTTTAATTCATACTTATTTATACACCGAACATGCAATTTCGGAAACTTTGTATTTTAACCCTATGTATGCGTATGATTTATTCTCATCTGTGAGGCTCATAATGTTATTTTGTTACATTTTAATCCTTTTTTAATGGACAAATTACAATCTTGGTGCTTGAAATATTATTTCTTTTGTGTCATGACTCAATGTTTGTACAGTTTGTTACTTTAGCATCAGATTTACATTCCCACTTTAATTTGGTCACATGTCTCTAAGTTCTTTTAATTTTTTTTTATCATTTTTACAATAGTATGTTGTTTACGTTATTTAGGTTTTAACTTTAAATTAGTTTTCTTTACGTTTTAGTTCATGCTTAAATTTTTATGCCTATGTATGTATAGTTATTTAGGGTTCATTTCGAATGCATGCTTCATATGGTTGAATGATGATGATATGTAGGCATGTACACATAGATTGTTCATTAATTAGATAATCATTATATATATATATATATATTTGTATAATTAATTTTGGCATGACATCCACTTTTTGTACAATTTGTATGATGCCCTCACGTGCATAATTCGACCTATTACATAATCGGACTAAGGGTAATACCCTTTTAATTTAAAATTGTCTTGAGCGGCTTGTCTTAACTGATTAGAGAGCCGTTTTGACTATTTTAAATTAAAAGCGTATCCCGGAAGTGAAACAAAAAAATTGATTCGTCACTTAAAATTTGGGAATGAAAGAAAAGGAAATGTTCGTTTATTTAAATTTATCGAGAAAATGTTGTTATAGCTTTTAAGATCTAGTCTCGATATTTGTAAATAATCGAACATTCTTTATCTTTCTAAAACGACTTGGTAATTTTAATTTAATTTATTTGAGTGCTTTTGAATATTGTAAAATTCATATTTGTTGTTTTATGGGATTAAAAATCAAATTAAATTTGAATTTGTAAAGTTCATTGCAAAGATGTTAATTAATCGGCTAGGTACCGATTTAGGCATTGTGGGGGCGCTAATCCTTCCCCGCACGTAACCGACTCACGAACTCGGATTTTGGTAACGCGGACCTTAATTTGTTGTTTTAATTAAAATTAATTTTTATTTAAAATAACAAACAGTTTTGGGTGCCCAATCACACCCTAACCAAAGATTGGTGGCGACTCTTTGAATCGTATTTTTTCGATCATAAAGGAAATCCGAATTTTTTCGAAACGAAAGGTTTTTAAATCGTATTTGTTTTTAAATTAAAAATCAATTGAAAGAGATAATTCAAAAATTGATGTGGTTTTCAAAATCTCACCTTTTCACTTTAAAGAGAAAAATCGTTTCAACAGATTTCCCACTTCCTTGTTGAGTGGAAGAGAACAAGGGGGACTCTCGCGCACCGCCGTCGCTGCCGCCTCGGGTCGTGGTCGTGGTCGTGGTAATACGTGTCTTCGACACGTCCGCGCGGATACTATTTTTTTAGAGAAAATTCTTAACGAACTTGGAAAATCGCAACGCGAACTTCGACTACCGCAACGAATTTGAAAAATCGCAACGTGAACTTGGACTATCGCAACGAATTTGGAAAATCGCAACGCGAACTTCGACTATCGCAACGCGAACTTGGACTATCACAACGAATTTAGACTAACGTAAATTTGGAAAATCACAACGAATTTGGAAAATCGCAACGCGAACTTGGACTATCGCAAAATCGCGTTGCGAATTTGGAAACTGAGTTGAAAAATTAGAGTTCGCGTTGCGAATTTAAGATCGCATTGCAATTTTGTTGGTCATTTTGGCAAATCCAAAAAAGTTGGTTAAAATCGTATATTATAAGGTATTTTCGGTCACTGAGATTATTTTTTTCTTAATTTTATTCCTCCTAAAAAACACAAACTTAAAAGCTAATAAATATTAATCATGTTGAACAAATGACTGTCACCTGAAATTCAATTTTATTTATTTATTTATTGTATTCATTTCAAAATTTTATTTTTACTTCTTTCATATAAAAATTGTATATTATTAATATATATATATATATATATATATATATATATATATATATATATTATTAAATTAATAATAGTTTCACTTTTAAAGCAATATATATAATATAAATAAGATTTCTTGTGTCAATATATATAAATAATAAATTGATCCAGAGGTTACTTCTACTAAATCTAGACTCAAATCTTATTATTCTTAACTTTTAATTTTTTTACTTCTAATTTTTAAATCAATCTGATGATATTATTATCATTTGATTGATGGGAATTAATTTAATAAAAAATAATTAAATTAAACTTATTTTAATAAAAAAATTACTAACACGATGTATGGGCCTATAAAATGTCAGAATGTGTATTATTTTTATTGATATTGCATAACATCATATCATTAAGAAGTGTTGATTATTGGTTAATTAATAATTTCTTTTAAAAAAATTATTTTAATCTAAAATAAAACATTAAGAGATCAAACCCTTAAAAATATAAATAGAGAAATATTATAAAGTATTATTTAGTATTATGACGAGAAATAAATGTGAGTAAATGAATTGAGGTTACTACATACAAACTCGCCTATATTAAGGACCTGCGATGCGTACATGAACCTTGAGGATAAAAGACAGTAGAGAAAACAATCTGTAGCATCAATTACGAGAGTATTGTGCTCGTCACGGGGGACTGGGAAATGTTGGGCTTAGTGCCCATAGTGAGTATCGTAAATGGGACGAGACAAATTATGAATTATTTGAGTTTGACCTGATTCAAGTTCGATAAGTATTCGATTTGAATAGACTTAATTCGAGTTTAAGTCCAATTCGAGTTCCTAACAAGTGAAAACGAACTATTCGATACTAGATTCAAAAAAATTAGCGAGTAGCTTAAAAAATAATATATTATAATTTTATTTAAAAAAATTAAATTATTAATAATATTAACATTTATGTATTGATTTTTAAAGAATATAATATAATATTTTATTGTATTTAAGGTTTATGTTTGAGTTATAACTTGAGCTTCAGTCAAATTAAATTCAAGTTTTTTTAGTTATTATTATTATTTCAAGCTTTTTGTGCTTTTTTGAGTTTTAATTTATGGTTTAGGGTTCGATTCACGCTTAAAAATTTTAGACTCGCAAGCTTTGAAGCTGAGTCGAGCTCCATTTTAATATTTTCGAGTAGTGTCAAATTTAGCAATATTAGAGCTTGACTCGACTCGTTTACTGTCCATGCACCTAAAAGTGCTCCGTCAGAAACATTAAGCACACATTTTTAATGAAAAATTCTTTAGGCGCCAAATCATATTTCGAAGTATAGTTTAGTTAATTATTTTTATATTAAAAAATTTATTATAATTAAAATTTTTAATTTAAAAATTAATTAAATAAAAGATTTCTACTATTTTTTATATTTAAATATCAATAATAAATTATTCTTTAATAGAAAACAATTTAGGTATAACCATAAATAACACATGGACATAAAACAGTTTCTTAATACAAATAATAAATAAAGTTAATAATAAGGATAAAGTTATAAAATGGTCGCTCAATTATATAATATTATTTTGTTGAGTCTTTTAATTATTAAAAGTTATAAAATAGTCACTCTGCTATTCATATGTTCTAAATTCATCTTTTTCGTTAAAAAATAAACTACTGCCTGAGTTGGACATTAACTTATTGACTGTGATATGTTGAAATCTGACCTGAAAAATTGTTTGAGTTGTATTTTGTGGAGTAACTCCTTGTTTATATTATGTCGTCGAGCCAATGTTTGAAGCATTATAATGTCGAGCCATTGTTTCAAAATAATGACAGTGTCAGTAGATATCACTAAAATATGATTTTATCGTATCTTAGTCTTTATGTTAATGTTTAGCGCAGACGACTATCAATTTTTAATGGAAAAAACGAGTTTGGAACATATGAATAATCAAGTAACTATTTTTGTAACTTTTAATAGTTAGGAGATTCAACAAAATAATGTCCTATAATTAGGGTACTAATTAATAACTTTTATTATTCGAAGGATTCAATAAAGTATGGCCCTATAATCGGAGTCCATTTGTATGTTTACTGTAAAACTAAGGGTTAATTAAGCATTTAGTACCTAAGCTGTCAATTTCGATCCATTTCAGTATATTAGCTTTCAAATTTTTTTTAAAAAAAATCATGCCTAAAGTTTAGTGTTTTTTGTTTTAGTACCTATGTTCAAAATTTAACGTTAAGTTTTGAAAAATATTAAAAATTTAGGTATTAATAGACCAAAATTGATAGTTTAGGTACTAAACGCATTAAGTTTTTAATGGTGCAATATTAAAATGAAATAAAAATAAAATGTTAGGTATGATTTAAAAAAATTGAAAGTTTAGGTACTAAAATGTACTAAAACTTGATAGTTTAGTCACTAAATGTGTAGTTTACCCTAAAAATAATTAGGCATAACCATAAAGGGAGAGAAAACAAATTAGATTTGGGTTACTTCCTCTGCAGGGAGTTGGTGGAGCCTCACAGTTAACAGATATTTTGATCCTTTTTAAGACAGAACATAAACTGATCTGTCTCTCTTATCTCGTGTCACTCTGCTGACTGCGTCTCTCTCCATTACAGTATTGTAAAAGCTCTCCACCTCTCTGTATCTCTCTCACCTCCCCGTGTTTACCTCCATGGCTTCCTCCTTGTTAACTTCCTCAAAGTTATCGCCTTTCCTTATCCCCTCCCCAAAATCCACCATTTTCCTGCCTCCTTCAACCTCCCTCCGGTTCCCTCCTTCCAAGCCACCATCTTTTCGTCCTCTCCCTTCCAAATCGCTCCCCATTTCCTCTTCTTTAACCCCAAACCCCCTCTCCCTCCTCCTCCGCCCCCTCTACGTCCCCCACCGCATCCCCGACCCCAACTACGTCCGCGTCTTCGACACCACCCTCCGCGACGGCGAGCAATCCCCCGGCGCCACCTTGACTTCCAAGGAAAAGCTCGATATCGCTCGCCAACTAGCCAGGCTCGGCGTGGATATAATCGAGGCCGGATTTCCCGCCGCTTCCAAAGACGATTTCGAAGCCGTGAAGGCCATTGCTAGAGAGGTTGGGAACGCGGTGGATGGAAACGGGTATGTGCCTGTCATTTGTGGGCTTTCACGGTGTAATGAGAAGGATATTAAGGCGGCTTGGGATGCGGTTAAGTACGCCAAAAGGCCCAGGATTCATACGTTTATCGCCACCAGCGGGATCCATTTGGAATATAAGTTGAGGAAGAGTAAGGCGGAGGTTTTGGATATCGCTAGAAGTATGGTTCGGTTTGCTAGGAGTTTGGGTTGTAATGATATCGAGTTTAGCCCCGAGGACGCCGGCAGGTTTGAATCTTAAGCTTATGGGACCATATATATTGAAGAAATTTTTAATATTTTTAGAAGTGGTCCATGGCACGACAGGTCCTTTCTGTGTTCTGTCACTAACTGACTGTATTATGCTTATGACATGTATGTAAAAGGGTTGTTCAATGGATAAGGTTATTTCCATATGTTTGTATTAACAAATGGAATCACAGAGAGGACTGCCATTAGCAGTTGAAGTTCAAATATAGATAAAGATAAATCTATGCGTGTTTTTAATTGAAGCCTAATTTGGTGAAAGATATGTGCTTGATCATAATAATTGCTGCAATGAGGGTGCATGTCATTGTATCAACTAGATTCTAAGACATTTGTGTATTTCATGTTTTAGTCATTTTTTCTGCATTCTGTTATCGGGTGTTTTGCAGTAGATTTCTGCTTCTTCTCTTGCTTACTTGATATTATTGTTTCTTGTGATCCTACCAGATCTGACAGAGAGTTTTTGTATGAGATTTTGGGTGAAGTGATCAAGGCCGGAGCGACGACTCTAAACATACCCGATACTGTCGGCATAACCATGCCTAGAGAGTTTGGTCAGTTAATTGCTGATATAAAAGCCAACACCCCTGGAATCGAGAACATTGTCATTTCAACACACTGCCAAAATGATCTCGGGCTTTCTACTGCAAACACGATAGCGGTATGGTGTAACTTTTTTCTTGTTGTTAATAGATGCACGGTGAGGTATACTTGGGTTGTGTTTACATGTTAGCTAGTATGAATTCAGGGAGCTTGTGCAGGTGCAAGGCAAGTGGAAGTAACAATCAATGGCATTGGAGAGAGAGCCGGAAATGCTTCATTGGAGGAGGTGGGATTTCGCTCTGCGCAATATTATATCGATTGTGCATTTCTGGTTTCATTCACACAGAAGTATGTGGGAAAAAGCCTGGTTTTCTTTAGCGCTATATGGTGACGCAGCTGCTTGAACCGAGTCCTCTGGGGAGAACGACATTCCCTTTTACTACTGAGGTCACTCAATGGGTTTGAAGATCACCTATGTTTTGTTGTATTGTTTTGATTATTACATTTGTTCGTCCAGGTTGTCATGGCGATAAAATGTCGCGGTGAGCATGTATTAGGAGGTCTTTATACCGGAATCAATACTCAGCACATTGTGATGACAAGCAAAATGGTATTCATTTGTGAACTTCAGTTACAATTCATCGACCTTACTTTCGACTAAATTAGCTCCGGTAGTTATTATTGACTTATTGTTGCTTAGGTAGAGGAGTACACGGGGTTACATGTACAGCCTCATAAGGCTATTGTTGGAGCCAATGCTTTTGCTCATGAAAGCGGTATCCACCAGGTTAGTTTTTTCGCATATTTGACTGCAAATATGTTGTGAACCTCTGAATGTTTTCTGTCCATCGGTGAAGTTTTTCTTTACGGCTGATCTTGTTGATTGATTTGCTAGTGTTTTTACCATTGTAGTTGAAAATTAATAGAATGCAATGACTCTTGTTATGTTTTTCTTTTGCTAGTTTTGTCGCTGCAATATGACTTTGTTGTTTTATCTTAAGAAAACTAAACTTATTATCCTTTTTTGCCTTCCATTAATAGTTTACATGAAATTGTTGACAGTTAGTGATGGTGTAGTTAAGATCTAACTCAATCAAACTCACTTTTAACCCCAAACTAAGTGTGCCCGGTTATAAGAATCTGTTTTTGTCATTCTGTTTGGTGAAGGTCACTCCTGTGAAAGATCTAAAGAAGGCAAGGCAACAAATTCGATTCTTTGTTTTGCTGCATGTTTATATATATGTGTGTGTGTGTGTGTGCTTACAAAAATTTAAAAGCAATTCTGCTTGGTAGGATGGAATGCTCAAGCACAAAGGTACTTATGAAATTATTTCTCCTGAAGATATCGGTCTTGAACGATCCAACGAAGCTGGTATTGTCCTTGGAAAACTTAGGTAGGCGTTTCAGCTGTCAAGAACTTTCCACCATTTTTGTGGTGATTTTTTTCCTTTTGATATGTGCTAGATAGTGTATGAAGTGATGTAGATGGATTCCATCTTTTGTTATTTTGCTACAACTTAAATCTATGCAGTCATGAAATTTATCACGTTCATCTTGTTGGTGTTTTCCCTTTCACTTTTTATTGTTACGGTTTCATTTGCTACTAAACTTATGATTCCTCTCTTAATTCTTGTTTCTTTCGCAATTCGTCGGTCAAGTGGACGTCATGCTTTGAGAGACCGATTGAAAGAGGTATGTATTTGGCTTTTGTAAAATTTGATGTGATTGCCTCTCTTTGCTTCATCTAAGTGCCTAGTTCTTGCTGTTTATCTCAGCTTGGGTATGAGCTTGACGATGAACAGCTCATCAACATATTCTGGCTCTTCAAAGCAGTAGCTGAACAAAAGAAGGTGAACAAAATTCTTTACTGATTTCTGTTGTTTGTTTATGATGATGATGTGTTTTCACTCGCTGGTGTTACAGAGAGTCACCGATGCTGATCTAATAGCGTTGGTTTCAGACGAAGTTTTTCAACCGGAAGTTGTTTGGAAGCTTGATGATCTGCAGGTAACTAGAGATAGTTTTGAACCATAGTTACTGGAATGTGCGACAGATATTTCACGGTATCGTGGGTGTACACTTCATTAGTTTGTTATTTCGGATTGCGATATTATGTAGAACATTATTGTGGTTGTGTTGCTTTAAACTATATGTCTTGTGCCTTTGCTTTAATTTGAATATGTAGATATAAGTTTATGTATGCATAATCCATAAATCATTAACAGACATGATTATAAGAGAGAGCATTATATATAAATGGAAAATATCAAATGCAGGTTACTTGTGGAACTCTTGGCCTTTCTACTGCCACTGTTCAACTCATCGATGCTTCCGGGGCGGAGCATGTTGCGTGCTCGGTTGGAACTGGTCCGGTGGATTCAGCTTATAAAGCCATTGATCTCATTACAAAGGTTTGATACCGGAGATTTTAAGTTTTCCTTCGTTTGCTAAGAATTTTTAGCAATCCTTCAACGTTTATTCCTTCATTTTGCAGGAACCAGTTACACTTCTCGAGTACTCCATGAATGCTGTTACAGAAGGCATTGATGCTATAGCCACCACTCGTGTTCTAATCCGTGCCGAAAAAAGTCACGTGTCAACTCATGCTTTGACTGGTGAAGCCGTCCATCGAACATTTAGGTATGCTTTCTCACTCACTTTTCCATTCAATATTTTTACCACTCACTCACCCGAAATTCATTGTATAAGATCGATCTCCTTTTGTGCCAGTGGAACAGGGGCAGGAATGGATGTCGTCGTTTCCAGTGTAAAGGCTTATATCGGCGCATTAAATAAGATGTTGGCTTTCAAGGAACAATATCAGACAAAAGCTCCGGCAGGGAAAACTCCAGTTTCTGCATAGGTCGCGCTTATCGTTGCCGCCGTGATCCCCGTAGAGGCATACTTCAGATCGGTTTTGTGACTACATTTGCTCCTGTTAGTGACACAGTGCTTTGAATGTGGTTTTGTTGTACAAGTTTCGTAGACAGAAATGTTGATAAGTGTAAGATCAACTATTTTTTTTTTGGTTATTTCTTGTGAACTTTCAGTTTGTATTAAGAAATGGTTGCTATGTTTATAAATGTTAGTTTTTTTTTTTACAATTTATAAATACTAGCTTTAATTTAACTCGTCTTGCAAAGTAGAGAAAATGGAGGAAAGAATAGGATTCGAAACGACGTCGTTTTGATGTATATTTGAATTTTTCAAAAGTCTTGTCATAACACAATTAAAAAGTTAACGACAGAGTAAGTAAAATGATTTAATTTGTAAATTTAATGTACAAATTAGGAAAATTGAAAGTACAATGAAAAAATAAGAGAGAAAAATTCAAAGAGGAATAATGTAATTTCGTGGAGAAACAATGTAATTTACCTGTATTTCAAATAATCAAAGTAACAATAGAATTATTAAAAAATATATATAATTATTATTAACACTTTGACAATTATCGCTCAAATACATCTATAGATATTGGTGCTCGAGTAGAAAATCTCTTAGGATAACATTCATCCTTTTAGCCGTTAACTTGATTTTGTGTTATTCATGTCATTTTATAAAGCTATGAAATATATAGCAAGAATAATATAACTACAGAAGAACATTATGTGGGAGGGAAGAATAATCTTTTATCGTTTGTTTTTTCTTATTTTTTGTAAGTTCGAATATGAATCTCAAAAGTCACTATAAAATGAATATGGAAGGTGAAGATGAAATATAAGAGTTAAAGGAAATGAATATAGACCTCCATTTAATGAATTGACTTGTAACATTCTTCAAGTGTCCATCAATAGAATATTTAACTCGTTAAAATCTTATTAAAAATTTTTAGTGGAATAAATTTAGTGAATAATATGAGTATGTTAAAATTTAATATGCATAGACATAACATATTATCTTATTAAAAATTTTATCACAAAAATTAAATAAGACAAAAACTCGATTAAAAAAGAGAATACAATACGTATTTATTCTTCTCACAATAACGTCACGTATAATATGTGAATTTTCGTAATCCGATCTTAAATACTTTTGGACCAACTAAAATATAATACTTCTAGACCCAAAGATTATCCTCTCCTTGAAAGCAAAATTTATATATCTTTATTGACATCGCATAATCTTACACTGATTTGGGCACACGAAGAATACGTTAAATTCATATTAAATTTCTTCAAAATCCTTTTTATATGTATTCACTTGTCGATAAAATTTGGTATTTATGTACTGAGTCTACAAGTTGAATTCTAACCTATAACATGCACTGATCTTGATATATAAAAACACGTGGACACATCAAATTAATTTTATTATTTTTCTTTAAATTATTATGCACATAGTTAATTATATCTTATACAGCGAGAAGAATTTTGAAGATCGGACCAATGGAAACATAATAATTTTTTTTATCTAAAATAGTCCATATATATTTTTAATATAAAAATATAATAACAATTATATATATATGGATTAAATCAAGGAAAAAGTATATTAATTGGACTAATATAATTTTCTTAATATAATTCATACATATTTTTAATTTAGGGTAAACTAACTATTGGGTCACCCCACGTATTATTTAATTTATATTTTGGCCACTTAACTATTATTTTTTTCAAAAACATAATCGATCTTACGATTTAGTTCTATTTTGACCACCTACTATTAAAAAATTAAGAATGATGTTAATATGACATCTTTTTAATTATTCTTCAATCATGACGTGATATTATCTTATAATGTTACGTCAACTCCACCTCTAATTTTTTAAAGATGAGTGGCCAAAACACAAACAAAATAAAACATAAAGTATGATTCAAAATAAATAATAATTGGGTGGTCAATACAGAAACTAAATAACAAATGGATGACTGAATAAAGTTACAAAAAATCTCATTAAATTGTCTATAAATAATCTTTTGATCATTGACCTTTTAAAAGTAACAACATGAGTATTGAACTATTTAATTTTATTGCAAATAGGCACCACACGATTAAATACCGTAAAGAGAATGATATGTTTTTTTAATTAAGTTAAGTTGATTATAAAGTATTATTTGTTCTAAACACTCTTAACCATGTGAAAATGGACGCTCAATCACCCTGCTACAATCGCTGGTGCTTGAACCTGTGACATTTAAGAACAACAATGATTCATTTAATCATTGAAGTAAGTTGATTCATGCTAAAAAAAATGATATGTGATATTAAATTAATGAGTCAAAAGGTAAGGATCCGACATCCATACCAGCAGCCAGTGAACCAACGACATAGTTCATTTTTTCAAAAGGAAGAGAAAGAATTGTAGGAAGAGAAAAGGAACAAAATGGAATTGCGGTGGATTAAAATAGAATAAAAATTTTAAGTTTAGTGATAATTTAAGACAAATAGTTAGATAATCAAAACAAAATAATATGAATAATTGATTGACTAAATATATAATTTACTCTTACTCTTTTTAACGGAATTAACGATTTGCTACAAACGAAGTAAGGATTTAGATTTAAGTGGACAAAACGATAAAAATTAAAATTAGAAAGCAACTCGATACAATCGTATAATTTAAGAAACAATGATGCATTTGAATCTTTACTATATAATGAACACATAATCATTAAACTCATACGATTTTTGTCATAACCGTTAAATTAATAATTATAATTGTATCCACAACAAAATAATTTAAAATGCTTAATAACTTAAGTCATGCCTATATATATATATATACACTTCATTTATCTCATTTTTTTCTTCTTAAAATTACTTACATGTACTTTTATATGTTTGGATGGTATATAATATTAAAATTTATCAGTAACATTTAATTGAATAATCATTTTATTTTATTTTTTCAAAGAATCTTAGTCTTAAACATTTTATTTTGAATCAAAATAACTCATGAATTGATATAAACCATCAATTGACTAACATCCAATGCTTGTTGCTAATATGATAAGTCTTATGTACCCAAAGTGTTGATGTTGTATTATTGTTTATACATAAGTAATGACATAACACATGTTATGTATTTAAAATGATGATACATCACATTCCCAATATTTAAACGGTTGTCATTGCATTATCACATTTTTATGGTGATGACATGGCACATATCATATATCTAAAGTGATGATGTGTCACATATCACTTGTTAAATCAATAATTTAGAACTATCAAGTGTCTAAAGCTGATTATGTAATAGTTCTATATTAATAAAAATATTTTATTTTTAATTATTAAAATAATAATATTTAACTTTTTATTAAATGAATTTCTTCATAAATATGATGACATGTTAATAGAAAGTAAGTAAATTTAAAAAAAGTACAGTGTTAAAATTAGCTTCAATATTTATTCAAATTGTTATTTTAGTGAATGATTTTTTTAGATTATTTTTTCTTTAATATTTTAATTTTTAGTCAAAATAGTCCTTATTGAACGAAAATTAATTGAGTAGTGATCAACACATATTGTTAATGTAATATTTTCATTAGTGTTTAATTATTGATATGACACATACCACATCAAAATCTTAGATGATTTGACACATTCAATGTCATCATCTTGAGTAACATATCACGTTTTAAACATGATATGTTACTAAAAAAAATAATAACAGCTTTAACTTACCACAGCGTAAAGAAGAAACCCAATGTTTAAACATGAGAAAAAGGAAAGAAAGATTGAAATAATAAAATTGTGTCTTTGCAAAATTCCCTTTTTTCTGCATTTCCTACGGTTTTCTCGGAAACCAAACAAAAAAAAATACTAACAGCTTTAACTTACCACAGCGTAAAGAAGAAACCCAATGTTTAAACATGAGAAAAAGGAAAGAAAGATTGAAATAATAAGATCAGTTTCAATGATTCATCAATGTGTTCCATATTTCTGGTGAGGTCGAAGCATTTACATACCCAATGTTTCATATTATTAAATATATTTTATATAAAATATATTTAATAAACTAAAACAAAAATAAAGGATTAAATTTATTGAATTTAATGACCAAATTGGCATCTTATGTAAGTAACAAAGACAAAATATATAATTACACAAAAAAGTTGATTGAGAGTCATTCTCTTGGTTAAGTGGTTTGATTGAACCATTTAAATAATTGGGTGGCATGTTTGATCAAATTGAAACATCGGTGGTCAACCCATGTAGTTTACCCTATTTTTTAACAAAAAATCAAAAGTATTAAAAAGAATAGAATTAAACTGATCACTTGGATAAATATGAACATTGTAATAATTAATGTTGATTTTTATTTACCATCCCGACAGTTTAAAAAGTAAATTAAAAAATGAAAGACAACATTATTAATTTGAGACAAAATGAAAATTATCCCAATTTCTATTAAAATAAAAGTGGTATAAATATTTACCAATTATTATGATAGAAACTGAAAAAGGAAAGAAAATATTTAAAAATATAAATGTTCCTTTTTTTTTGATTTAGTAGAAATATTCCATTCATTTGTATTTTTCCGCGCTATTCTCCAAATAAGGCTCCAACTATCGAAATCTTCCGATTTCTGTCCATCTATCTCTCTCTCTTTCGTTCCGACACAAAAATCAAAACAAACCATCGGAAAGAGAAAGAGGGAGATTTTCCCTTTTAATTTGCAATGAAAAGGAGCCAGGTAATTCTTTTCTCAATTTGTCATTTATCTTTTGATTTCTTCTGCAAATGTCTATTGATCCATTTCTTATCCTTGGTGTCGTTTAATTTTTGAGGTGTTTGCATAATCCTCTGTTTTATTTCTTGGCGTGGGTTGGTGGTAAGGTTAATCTCGTTACATGGGTGAGCTTATCGCTTCCTCTTCCTTCGGTCCATCGTAACCCTTTTCCTTATCAAGTTTGATATAAATATACTCCAGATACAAGATGTTTATCTTCATATCCACTATGAATGTTTGAATATATGTATCAGATCGAGTACTCATCATCATATATGATTAAGTCTTCGACATTTCTTTCCTCCATTTAGGCTACTCCATGAATAAGTGAAGTCAAAGTTACACAATGCGTAGATCCAAAACTGAAGGGAGAGTACCCTCCAAAAGCAGTTGCCAAGGTATTTTCATCTTTTTATTGCACAAGTTTAGTTCTATAACTCTCAAAGACACGTCGAGGCAAATCGAACTACCATATAACGGTTTCCGTTACTTTTTTAACGTCGATGGCAGCATTGTGTATACAGTACGAATCTGAGTTCCGTCCAAACATGAGCATCGTCGTTAAGGCTCTCCAACGTCTGGCAAAGGCACAAGCGCCGGCATCAGATACAGAAACCTGGTTCTTCACCATTGATCGAAATTCCCGCGACTTACGCGCGCACTGTTCGTTTTCATTCTGACTACGACAATTCCCATCGGATCGCAAAATATCTAACGTGTTATATATTTATTTCTTTCCGGGTTTTTCTTCCTATAAAACATTGATGTGTAGAACTGTTTAACGTCACTGATATGATCTCGCCGTTGCCGGTTTTCGAGCTCCGGGGCCTATGTCTTTTTGAGTTCTCAGTCGCCATTCAGTTAAGCAAGGGAATAGGTCTTGTGGTGCATACAAATGTTTACAATTTATTATTGTTAGCTTCATGCTATTATTATTACATGACAAGAAAAAAAAAGATGAATGAATGTATAAATATTTAAAGTTTATATAATATATGAATTATTATTAAGTATTAATTTATATATTCATGCAATGAATGAGTTAATTGTTTCATGATTTCATGTATATTTTGTATATTGACCTTTTTTTTTACTTTGGACAAGTAAATATTATCATATAATATTCATTAGAAAAATCAAATCTATTATAGCAAAAATGTTAGAATGGTGTAATGATTACAATTTTAAAAATAAAATATACCAGGTATTATTCCAAAATTATATGTTAAATTTAAAAATAATCTCCTATTAAATTAAAAAATAGTTATTACTTGATTACAAAACCTTTTTCTAAACACCAACATTCCAATTCAATCCAAATTTTACTATATAGTATTAGAAATAGGATAAATTACATTTCTGATGCTTTGTTTTTTCGTTCTATCTTATTTTAATCACCAATTTGAAAAAAAAAATATTTTGGTCATTTATGTTATATGTTCTTTATATTTTGCTCACTGGATGGTTAACTCTTGCTAGTTTTTTGGTAAATTTTAACTTGACTTTTAAATTTTAGATAAAATATTAATTTGATCCTGAACTTTAGAGGAAAAAACTAATTTAACACTTAAACTTTACATAAAATATCAGTTATCCATGAATCCAATCAAAGTTTCCATCGTTGGCAATCACTTATCATTGTCAACGGTCATTGTTAGTTGTTGTCATCGATCACAACCGAACATCGTCGCTGACGACCGCTGGACTCCAAAATTTCCAGTTCAATCCTTTTTTACCTCGTGAACGTGAATCCAATGTCCGTTTCATCGAAAAATATCCTAAAATTTTTTGAAAGCTCAAACGAAACTTTGAACGAGTCCAAGGCATTAATTTAATACATCATATGGATGTTCTAATGGTGTTCTGACGGTTATATAACATTATCAATCTTTTGCATCGTATTGTGTGATATGCAGTGGGAAGCCCTTGGTAGTGCTTGTGGTTCTCTTCTGCTTTTAAGATGGTATTTTCTTGGAATGAGACTGATGTACAGTGTTATTCCCAAGTATGTGTTCATGCCAGTCCATTGTTGTTTTCGGTAAAACTCTCGGGCAATGAATGGTTGTGCGAATTCATTAGCTGTTTGTTGCTGTTGATTTCTGTTAAATACTTTTAATTTAGTTAAATCTTCAATAAACCAAACCAGCTACATCCATATTTATTGCAGCCTGCATCCAATTTTACTTGCAACACAAGCTAAGCACATATACAAGGATCACGGTTCGAGTTCAGGACGACGTCAAAGGCGTCCCATTGGGAAAAGATGCAACTTACATGCAAGCCAAAATGCAGTAAACCATCTCCTTTTGCGTAGAAAGATGAAGCCTTCTGGACAACATACCAACTAGGAGGATTGGTTTCCTTGCTCGAGAAGGCTCTGTGTGTTGCAACCGCTGCCATAAGCCCTTTCTTTCCATATCTGTTCCACTTCAACGAACGTCAATCCCTTCGTCTCCGGCACATACACACTCACAAAAACAACTGCCACCAAAGCTATGCTAGCTAGGATCAAGAAAGTAACGCCAGTTCCTACAGCTTCAGCGACTGTAAGAAATGTCTGGGCCACAATCAAATTCGAAATCCAATTAACGGTAGCCGACATGCCCCCGCATATCCCTCGGTATTGCTCCGGGTATATCTCCGAGTTCACAGTCCATGGAACAGGCCCCATTCCAGGTGCGAAGAATGCAATGTAAAGAGCTAATCCAATGACTGCCAGCCATCCATAAATTCCATTAGAGGAACCAGGTGTTTCGGCGAAGAAAGCCCAGGCAAGGATGACAAGGGACACAATGACACCAGATAAGCTCGAAAGAGCCAGCTTCTTCCTTCCGAAATGATCGATAAGGTAAATGCCTACAACAGTTCCTGCTGCATTCATGGCAGCGATTATGAGTGACAGTAGAAGAGCGAGCTGATTGGAACTGAAGCCAGCCATCTGGACAATTGTCGGACTATAGTACATCACGGTATTGATGCCAGTGAACTGCTGAAAAGCCTGCATATAATCACAGTTTCTATGTCACAAAAAAAGTTATGCGAGTTGTAATCATGGTAATATTCTTAAATAACTCCGAGTAAATTTCATGTTGAAAGACATATATAAGGCCACGAGTCATGTTAAGTGCATCCGGAATTAGACAAAGTGACATCTCGAAAATGATGCAATTTTCCAGTTCCAAAGGGATGTTGATGTTAGAGTTACCTGAAGTCCTGCCCCGGCCAGAAAGGCGAGTCTAATTTCTTTTGTTCTAAAAACATCCAAGTATTTTACGGTTTGTTTTCTTTGAAGCTCTTCTTCTTCTGCAGCAGAAAGGTGATTCACTTCATCCTCTAATCGAGCAATGTCATAAATTTTAGAAAGCACGTCTATGGCTTTATCTTTCTCGTTCTGTACAATATGACAAGATGGTTCATTAAAGGAATATGCGAGATCCACAAAGAAATTTCCCCAAAAGTAAGAGATGTACCTTCATGAAAAGCCATCGCGGAGACTCAGGCAAACACAGCATAAGGAAGAACTGGATGACAGCAGGTATGCCTGAAACTCCAAGCATCCATCTCCAAGTTCCTGGAACCTGTTTGTGCAACAATATTTTAGACGGCTAGTAGAAGTACTCGTAAACATTTGGACTGCATAAAGACCTCAAAACTAAGTCCAAACCCGTCCTTCACCGATTCATATGCTTCTCTCGCCTCTAATAACATAAATATCTCAAAATCATGTATCCAGATTTAAACAGATGATTTCGACTAGCTATGCTAGCAGAATCGTATGCTTATTTCTCTTACAATGCTAACAGAAATGGATATGATTGCAACTAGTTATGCTAACAGAATCATACACTTATTTATCTTACATTACTTCAATTTGTTTTATAAAGCCACATGTTTAAACAGATATGATTTCTACTAGTTATGCTAACAGAACCAAACGCTCATCTCTCTTGAAATGCTTCAATTTGTTTTATAAAATCACAGGTCTCTATGGGCAGGAAACACAACAAGCTTAACCCCAATAGCCTTGAAATTTACTATAAGCCAATATAAAAGAATAACGGATTCGGAAGGAGGATAACATAGCTCCAGAACAAACTTTTAACTTCCTATTTTCAGTTCATCAGCACACATTTTACAGAACATGGAAAATATTTACTGTACATTGCATCACAGTTGAGAACCAGAGTGCCATGAAGAATTTTTAGTTTATTAGGTAAAATTCAACATGCTGAAAATATGGCTGCACATGCATAACCTAAACTAGCAGAAAAGAACGAGTGAGTTCCGTCACTGATGTTTACGTCCAAAATCAATTATACGCAAACCCCGTATAACATTCTATCTTCAGGTTAAATATATGAAGACCTTCATTTCCAACCTTGAATCCTATCATAATAAGACGAATGTCGCTATCTATATCATTTGAACCATCACATCGAGTGCAACATCTACATATGTCCATTTACTGGTTATTTGGCTATAACTTGTTAATTGAACCATTTATTAGCTTATTTCACCACGAACCTTGTGAATGTTGAACTTCTAAAGCAAACGTGTCCAAGGAAGGTAAATGGGGAATTATTTTCTGCTAGCACTGATAGAAAACCGTTTTTCTAAAAGAAAAATGGGGAAATCCTACTTTTTATAAAAAAATATGTTTTTTTTCATAAATGTAGAATACATTAACATTTTAACGGTATCATAAATGTTACACATAATGTTCATATATATAAATATCGGTTCAAGCAGATGAACCAAATGAAGTAGTAAAAGGAAGACAAACTGACCTCTGTAAAAGCAAGATTTACAAGGTAGGAAAGAAACTGTCCACCGGTTATCATGAGCACATTTGTGCTAACTAACCCTCCCCTTACTTCTGAGGGTGATGCTTCGGCAATATACACGGGAGCGGTCACAGATGCTATACCCACACCTAGGCCAACTAAAAATCGCCCCAATATCAGCACATACGGATCAGGTGCAGCGGCCATGACAATGGCTCCAGCTGTAAAGACAACATCCGCAAGAAGTGTAGCCTTCTTACGCCCATAAGCATCGTTAATCCAACCTCCAGATGCAGCTCCAATCATTGCACCTACCAAGGCCATGCTGACAATAGTTTCCTGCCAGACAAAAGCATCAGAATAATTCCAATAATGGAAAGATTCAAAATCAACAAATTATTCGCATGTTAATTAATAATAAGAGTTATATAAGATACCAAGTTTAAGGGCCAGTGGAACTATAAACCCTCCAAATCACCCAATTGTTCCCCTTCCGCACATTTTGCCTATTTTTACCAGGGATTATGATTGCCTATCCCAATAAACTAAAAGCTAGCAACTGCATCTACACACCAGCTCTCGAGTTTAGGGGCAATGGGATCCAAAAGCCCTCCCATTGCCCCAATTTCTCCCCTTCTGCACCTTTTGCAAACACAAGGTTTGCTTTTTTTTGCCAGGATTAGAATCGCCTATCCTGATCAACTAAAAGCTAGCGGCTGCATGTGCACATGAGATCCCCGTCAACTATAATCCCTCTAACCCCCCCCCAATTGCTCTCCTTCTGGACATTTTGCAAACACAAAATTCACCCATTTTTGTCGGGGATTAGGGTCGCCTACCCCATGAACTAAATGCTAACAGCTGCATTCACACACAAGCTATGTTAATCAGACTCGAGTGTAACTGTAACATGTGTATGTGCCAAAAAAGGGTACGTTACAAATTTTTTTCCCAAGAGTTCCATGTATTAGAAGGATCCTTGGAGGATAATATTCCCTAAAGAGTTTGATTAACACAACACACAAGATCCAACGATGTTGGCCATGGGCATCTGCTCACAGCTCTCATCATTTCTTCCTCTCCCATTCAATCAACTCAACACCAATAAAGAAAGAAGGTTTTCTTTGATTCCATTTTTTTCATGATTGAAGTAAGTTTAGCATTTCAAAACACCTGTAAACGCTGATAATACCTGCAGGAAACTACTCTGATTGACAACCTCAAAGTCATCTTTTATGTAAAGAAGGGCCCCTGATATTACACCTGCAATAATTATCATTTCCAAATGAGAATTTTTTCTTGGCAAAAAAAAAATTGTAAAAGAAAATTAATAATTGGAACAGAAGAAAAAATGAAGACAATTGTGTGTTCCTGTTTTGTCCAGTTGAATTTCTGATACTGCTTAAAAAAAATCCAGATAACATAATGCAGAAGCCCTGAGCAAAATTAACAGTTTAAGGGATTTTCAAGTTACAAAAACTCATTTGAATTGAGCAATTAAATGAAAATCAATTATGTAATCATGTTAAAAGTAGGTCTTTCTTCGAGTTTCAAATTTAAGACCAAAAATTTGTTTTATAACAAATCTCAGTTTCATCGACTGAAACATAAATACTCTCATCATCAGATGAACCAACCAGTCACAAAATTGAGTTTAATCATCTGAAACATTAAAATCTGTCATTAGATGAACCAGACATTTAAAAAAAAGCTTGGTTTCAATTTTCAACTGCCAAACAGTAAATTTCGTGAAGAACAACAAAAAATGGTTGAAAGAAGAATACAAATGGATCTGATACCTGTGTCATAGCCAAAGAGCAAGCCACCAATTCCAGCAATCACAGTAAGTCCAAGAACATAAGGATTACTGAAATATGACATTCTTCTCTCTGGAAACAAATCCAGATACCCCGAACTCCCCGGTAAAGTCTCTAGCGTCATATCTCCAACAGGAAAACAACAATCAAATTCCCAGAAATTTAATTCACGGCTATGAACACTTTGACAATTAGATTTTCAGCTAATTCTCAACAATGAAACAATTCAAGAATTTAATTTTCTGACTCTTCAATGTTGATGATGTTAAAAGAAAAGTCGAGAAGATTTTAATTTTAATTGTTGTGTTCACGCACAATGGCTCTTTTATATGGATGTCTAAGGTACGATAATATATGATTAAAGAGGTTATTATAAATGTTAATATTTTTTAATATTTTTAATAAAATATTATTTTTTAATAAAAAATATTAATATTAAGTGTTACTTAAAATATTTAACGTTTTCTGTAAAATATTATTTAAAATATTATTTTCATTAAAAATATTAATATTGAATGTTATCTAAAATTTTATTTTTTTATCAAAAATTAAGTAGTAAAATTAATATTTTTGATAAAAAAATAATGTTTTAGCAAAATTAATTGGTGTTGGACTCACCATACATTTCTAAGCTCTCCGCACCACTTGCTTTTCTTATTTATTTTATTTTAAAAAAAATATTCTTGTCGTTATCAATGAATAAAATGGGATAACTGAACAAACAAAATGATAGGATAAGATGATGGGCCTAGGCATTGACTAACTAAAATTGGTTTTAATGGTTAATCTCCAGTCTTTGCTTTTAAAGATTTAAAATTTGAATTCTTCTAAATAGAATATTTTAATAATTGTTCTCAAGTGAAACTGCATCGTTTTAGTCCTTTTGAGCATTAAAATAGACGCACCAACTAATTACTTGTATGTTGGGAAACCAAAGCTTCAATGCAGGGCTAGGCATGCGCGATAGAACTGGCCTTCGAAATAGCAAGAGTCCTAAAAAGTTCACAATTAGATTATTGATATTATCGTAAATTATTAAACTATCAAAAAGGAATCCAAAAAGTTTTGTTCGAATGAATATATGAGAAGTACTAATAATTAATAATATGTTACAGTTATAAAGGTTATTTCAATTTTTTTTATCTAACTCATTTTACAAAAAAATATCTTTTTTTTAATAATTTGTACAGGACCTCCAACGTCCTAGTCCTAGCCCTCACCCTACTTCAATTTAAACAATCTTTCATTTTTTAATGTGATTTAATTCTGTCCAATAATAAACATCTCAATCATCTTTAACTTATGAGAAATGATCACATGCAACAATTTTAATATAGGGTTAAAAAATATATTAAATAATAATAAAATTGGTAAAAAATTATCGGAAATATTATTATTTCTACTGGTTTTGTTATTTTTTCTACTGATTTTGTTATTGTTGGATACTTTACTAAAAATATTAAAAAATAAAATAATAATATTTTATATAATTATTTATCGATTTTATTAGTTAAATAATAACAAAATTAATAATATATTTTTAATTGTATATTAAAGATGCGTAGAACTTCCCTTTAACTTATTGATAAGCAAATTATATTAGAAGTAAAACATATTTCCACGTGGATAGAAAACAATCGTCCCATGAAATAGATGGAAAAAGAAATAGACAGCTCAGCTCACGTATTATTCCAGATCCATCCATGTCTGCCTGTCATATCTTACATACGTGGCTACTAGGAGGTCTGGTGATATTTGGCATAATTGTAAATAATGCAATTTTGTCCTTATCAGACATCACCAAATTCTCGCTCCTTCCCGCCTTGTCTAGAATCAAACCTAATCTACTACATGTAACATGCTATGCTTGTAATAGATATTCCTTTACTTTTCTAATAATATATAATGTACTTTCTTCATGAAGATCTAGATGGCAAACTCATCGGAAAGGTTTCCGCATTAATTAGGTCACCGTGAGCAAAATGTATGGGCATTTAAGTACGAATCAAGTGATTGTGATGGTAAATAAATATTATTATTTTTTAAAGTCTTGAGTTTAAACACGTGAAAGTAAGTGGTATGAGCGTTTAATGTCAAATAATTAAAATTTATCTTTGAATAAATATTACATTATATTTACCCAGATAAATTAAAAAAAATATAGTCTACATTTATTATATTAACTATCTACATTAAGATATCATGTATCCATAATTTATAGTATTTTTAAGGATAAGGTTTAACCCTTTAATTTTTTATAAAGATTTATATTTTAAATCTTAAATACACAGTCACAATTAGAAATTAGAATTAGTATAAAATTTGATATTTGATCGAGACGTTCTGACCCAAATATCGAACGACACATTGATTATCGAAGTGACCTATAGAAATTCACTTTTAAAGATTGCTTTTGAGAATGAATAAAAATTAAAAAAAAAAGCATTTAATCATAAAACGGAAGACCATTTACCATTATTCACCGAGTACAAACTTAGAACATGCAAAAGTTATTTTTTGGCTTATACGTAAAGATGCCAAAGTTGAAACATTAACCCATCATACATCAATTCAACATGCATACAAGCATCGTGTGAAATTTTAGATCAAACAGACTTCAAATAAGACTCTGATTGCATCTATAAGCCATTCTAAGGATTAACTAGTAAATTATTAACTAATTTAAGTACTGACATGCATTTCCTAAATTTTCAGTTTGTACATTCAATTAAAGTTACAACAAACTTACCGTAGAAATTTTTTGTTCGATTTGGGTTATAATTCATCCTCAATTTCAAAACCAAAATCTAGGGACCATTTTGTAAAATATAATTCATTTGAGAGCCAAACATTAAAAACAAACTTTAGGGGACATAAAAAGGCAATTTAGAAAGAGTTTACACAAATCCAAACTTGAGGGATGGACTGAGAGGCGGGTGCATACAATTGTTATCCCTGAAAATTTAAAATTATTATATATTTTCTATTGAAAATTCTTTTTCGTCTCTTGAAATTTTAAAAATTCATTTTTGCTCCCCTAATATAAAATTCTGCGTTCGTCCATGCTTACGACGCACGCCAAAAGTATCGGTTTAAATTCATAACAGAAGTTATACGATAAGAACACCATTCCTTAATTTCTTTTTGCAGAAATGTAGTTATCATTTCATGAGTTTGCCATTTGCAGATAGTTGAATGCAGACGAGTTCTGCAATATAATTAAACGTATAATTTTCATCTTACCGTATCATATCTAAGCTAACTCTTAAATTTGCAACATCATCGTTACAAGTATCAATTAAGCTAAACCAAAGCAGCATAAATAATTGAGTTAAAGGGCATAAATAATTGGTTTATTGTAAGTGAAAATTGTCAATCTTCTATAGTTATGGTAGACACATATCAGTTAGATACACTGGAAACTTCCCACCGTTTCTCTGTTTGGCTGGGAAGAAAATGTTTTGAAGCTCCCAAATTTCAGATTTTCCCAAAACCTGAAATCTTCTTATCATTTTAGTTGCCCAGATTTTTCTAATATTTTGATGCTCACTGCATTTAGCAATGCTCTTGAATACTGTCGAGAAGCCATTTTCCAGTCCATGCCTGTAAACATCATTGCCTTGAACTCTTGATAACTAATTCGATCATCCTACAAAAGAAAATCAAATTCAAGTTATTTGTGTTCATAATTTCCACATTGAACATCCTGGAGAACGGAAGATCGGAAACCTTATCTTTGTCCACATCGAGCATGATGTCTTTGATCAATTGTTCATTGTTGGGACTGTTATCGTCTTGTAGTAGAGCTTCTTTAAGTTCATCGAATTCGATGTAACCGGTTTGGTTCTTGTCGAAGTAACGGAACCCTTGACAGAGTTGGTCGTCGCCGATCCTTCTCAAGTGAACCGCCATCGTGACGAACTCGTCATAGGTTAGTGTCCCACTTCCATCAACGTCAGCCTTTCGGAGAAGAAAGATTAGAAATAGGAAACTTGGAACCCAAGGCATCCAATTAGAAGCACAACCCTATACAAGAAAAAAATCTTGAAATGAATTACTATAACTTACAGACTCCATTAACATCTTGACGTCAGGATCTTCAACAGAATGCCCAAGTTTCTCCAGCTCATCTCGCAGCTACTCGAACGACAAATGCCCGTCATCGTTGGTATCCATCATATTGAACATCTCGATAATCGAATCGACTTGATCCTCTGGTAAGTTGTCTGCTACAACCTGTAATAAAATAGACATCAAACAAGCCTCTCAGATCACAAAAGGCGATTAAATGAATTTGAAAATTTTAGAAAGCCATCGTCTGATTTAAGTATATTTATTTTATTTGACAATGAAAGCTGATCTACAGAAATTAACTATACACTAAAAAAAACTTACCAGATTCATAGAAAATGGAGAGGCCAAAATCAATGGATTTAATTGGGGCAGTTTCACTTTCATCTGCGAATAAGAAATTCTCAGGATTTAAATACCTGTGTATCACTCCATACTCATGAAACACCTGCAATATTAAGAAAAAATCTATGAAATTTTCATATAGAAAAAAAGTTTATTAAAAGATTAAATATTCGAAAAAATAATACTAGTTTACCTTGACAATTTCCAAAATAGTTTTAGTGACGGATGATGCAGCTCGTTTCGAATAATGACCTTTGGCGACGATTCGATCGAATAGCTCACCTCCATGGCACAGCTCCATGACGAGATAAACAGCTTCCTTATCCTCGAAGGCTTCCCTAAAGGCGACAATATTCGGATGCTTCGGCAAATGCTTCATGATCTCGACCTCCCTTCTCAGTTCTTCGAGATCGACTTCGGTCCTCATCTTCGCCTTCGATATATTCTTGCACGCGAAAGCTTCTCCGGTTTCGAGATCGAAACATTGATGCGTGATCCCGAACTCGCCTCTCCCCAACTCTTTTCCGATTGTGTATCGATCGAAGATATTATCTCCGGACGGATTCTTCAAAACCCTACTATTGCTCCCCCGTCGGCTCACGGATTCTTCAAAATCGAACCCTGTAGTTTCGATTGAGCAGATATGCAACTTCCCACGAGATGACGACAATCGAGTTAGCCTGGGGATTCATATCATAAACATCCCATGTGAAGGAATTGTGTTTGGCTAGGAAGAAAATAAAAACCCTAGCAAAGAAAAAAGAACGAGAATATTTGATTTATTAGAAAATTGAAGGACTTTGGTTAGATTTGTCCCTCCATTTCTTAGGACAGTTTAAATTCCTTCACAGTAAAGCCATTGGTTTTGGTTATAAATGCAACTAAAATCTTAAGGATTATATTGGTTTATTTCAAGCACCACTCACTTTTAGGGGGTTTTCTTCTTTTTTTTCACTTGTATTATAATTAATGTAGTTTAATCCTTATTTTTATAGAATTGATTAATTATTTTTTTATCCGAAACCATGTAATTTATTTCTTTTATATACAGATATTTTTAATAATATCAATAGGGTTTGGTTCAAGTGGTAAGCAACTTGGTATCATTTAAGCAAGGTCTCGAGTTTGAGTCCTTGTGTATACAGAAAATCCTTATTGAAAGATTCACCCACTAAAATTAGATGTGCAACATGAGTCGATCCGAATTAATTAAGGCGAATCCTTGACTGATAAATATTTTTAATATTTCATCATATGAATAACCATGTCTTGTTTGACGTTTAACTTTTTGATTCAGGTCAGGCTCCATCGGGTCAGATCTAGTCCTTGGTCTAGGGTGGTTTCAATTGGGTCAGACTGGATTAAGAAATACTGGATCTAGAGGTGTTTGGATTATATTACTTGGGCTCTATAAAAGGTTGCTTCATTAGGCTTTGATTAAAAGGATGATGGTTTTGGTGGGCCTCAATCAACCGCGTCTAGACAGAAACTGAAGCATTAGGCCACATTGCGTGAGATCAGGCCTGCCTGCTTGGGTTTGGGCCAACTAATAAGCTGGCACATGACTCGTGTGATTAGGGTCAAGTGTTTAGGGTTTCGAAATGACTAATAAGCCAGTTCTAGGCACCGACGTCGGCTGCGATGTAAGTCTAAAATCACTAAGCATTAGATATTCGATAGAAATTAGTAGCAGAGCCACATCTTAATGAGGGTGAGCACGGCCTACCTTGAAATTCGAATTTTCTTCGATTAGTTACTTATTTTATTGATGATGTTCATCCTGAAATTTTTCGTACTCATCATAAAATTTTGAGTTTTCTTCTATTAGATACTTATTTTACGAACGGTGCACGCTCTTAAATTTTATTTGTACTCGTCCCATTTAAAAGTTTTATATTGTTAACATATGTGTATTTACCCTAAAAAATATTTATGGATTCACCACCGATACCGATATAAATTATACCTAAAATCACGAAGCATTAGCTATTAATATTCCACGTAGCATATATATAATTATAAGGTGCGGTTAACTTGAATCACTAAGCATTAGGCCTCTCACATTTCAGGTATCCGAATAGTCCCCAATCATCTGTTATCATACAATAGATAAGTGCCCATAGACTACACATAGAACATTACGACAGTTATTAGTAAGGTAGACGTAAGCCTTTCTCATAAGCCATCACATAACTTATTCTTAATTATGGCTTATTACTTTCTTAGAGAGTTGTGCATAATAATGTATTAGTCCTTTAGTATCTTATGACCTTTAATAACCCTTAACGAGTCCTTCTCCAAAAACATAAAAGCACTATAGTCGTTTTCACCTAAAGACAATCCAATCATTTTAACAATTGAAGGGCATATTCGTAATTTACATCTTCTAAGGGTATTTTAGTCTCTTCAAGTATTAATGTCTCTTACTAGGCTTATCTATTCATTATGAAACGATTTCAACCTTCATTATATGCAGGAACGGAGCCAGGATTTTAATTAAGGGGGCAAAGTATAATTAACAATAGGAAATGGGGGCAAAATCAAAATTTAAAGGTCTAAATAGATATTTATCCCTATATTTTTTAATGGTAAAATTTTTTTTATTGTCCCCCAAAGGGCCTACATGGCTCTATCACTGATTGTATGTATTAAAAGGCAAATTTATACTTTAACAATCTAGGGTATCGATGTTAAATTGAGGTATCAACACTCACCTTACTATATCTACGTTCATTAGTATCGATACTAAATTGGTACACTAAAACTCATCAAATCATTTTGATATCGATACAAAGAATTGAAATTGATACCAGACAAGCGATATTGATATCACAAGAATGAGAATTGATACTCTCTTCATAACTTGCTCAAATTTTAGGGTTTTTTTAAATAAGATATTGACATTGTATGAATAATATCATTACTAGATCTAAAAAATATTCTAAATTAACTCTAAACCCTTACTTTGAGACCCTAGTAGATCTCAAAGACTTTAGAGTATAATGACACCATATATTATAATTTTTTACAATCTTTTAACTCAAAATACTCGACATGCATCGTACCAACAAGAAAAATATTAAACTTATAAAATGCGAGAGGCATTTTAGAGTATAACTAAAAATCACCAAGTTTGTCATTCTCTTTTGTCCTAGAGGGCTCTCCATCTTCTTTAAATCATTAAACGAGTATCAAAATAAATTTATAATCAGACATAAAAATAAAGGAAGTAATAACAAATTTCTAGAATCATAAAAATGCTACGAAAAAAGCTTGGAGTAACATCATGACTTAAACCCTCTCAAAACCCAAAGTTCGGTTCACATCATATTCTATAGAAAATGATGAGTTTTTCTTGAAGCTCAGGAGTTGTTGACCACTAATCTTACTCTCTTCAATCTTAAATGAAGAAAGATGAGAGAAGAAGATGGAGGAGAAATGGGTGATATCATAAAATTGATTTAGTCCCCCTTTTCCATTCGTAAAGGTAAAAAATGGGATTACAAAAATTAAGAACCTCAATCGTAAAGGTAAAAAGTTAAAGATCTTAATTGTAAAAATATAAAAATATGGTTGCTCAGGGTGCTCGCTTACCAGTCCTTTATGGGCTGATGTAGATATTTGGAAGTTCTCTCTCAAGTGAAACGACACAAGTATGCAACAATGGCTGCTAAACTGATTTTCAGTATCTTTTTGGTGTGTGTTAGAAAATTCAGTTCTTCTGGTAGTAATAATGGGGATTGGGATATCAAAGAAGAATTTTGCTGCCATGTTTCTCGTATTCCTTTTCTTGCAGGATTCTTTTATACATTTATTGTGAATCAAAGCAACGTCTCAAATTTTATTCTCTTTGTCAAATTTTGCAGCACAGTTCATCACAACAGAAATAAAAAGATCTAATCGACACATAACTGCGCTGCGCAGAAGAGCATTGTATGTGACAACGTTAGGTTCAATGCATTGCTTTTTAATTGTGCCGGTTAGAATTCGATCTGAATTTGATCTAGTAAATTAAAAGATGATTGAGGAAAATATAAAATCTAGTTTGATTAAAAGTAGGGAGCTCGCTTTCTTTTATGTTTATTAATAGTAGGAAATCTACTTATTAAGTAACTATATCGATAAAAGGATACTATAAATTAATGTTAAAAGACAAGTTATTTCTGCAAATCCTCTTGTACTCTTCATTTGTCGAAATGGATACTAAATAGATTTTTTCTGAAAGAGTTTTTCACATGCAAAATTTAGTTTCTATTTTATTGTGTGATTACTATACTTGTCATTGTATTTTAACAAATTGGTATTCAAGCGTTCATGTTGCTCTTCTTCACCACATTAATAGCAACATTGAAGCATGACACTCCACTGTTGGATTGTAACATCAGGTTTGCTTTGTAGCTAGTAAGGATGAGGAAAATTCTTGTGTAGATGAATTTGCATGATACCGTGTTGGAGTTAGATTAGATGCCTTTGACATCGACACTTGAATAAAAATTTAGAAAAAAAATCAAAATACAATAAAAACTATAAAAATTATTGTTTGTTAAATGTGAATTTCCCCACCTCCCTACGTAGAAAAGGAATTTAATCAACCAATCAAATTGCGAGAAACTTGGTGAAGTTCTAGAAACATGACATTTAAATATGTTTTGAGAACCAAAAGTCCAATCATGTATTTCAATTTACCTTCTAAGAACTCCTATAATTATATTTGAAATTATAAGTCACTTATCTTTTTTTTAAAAATTGACATGCTATATGATTTGTTCAAACCAACCAAAACATATTGAACCAATATTTGAAATGATTGACCCTATTTTATGAATCATGCTTGACACTATACTCTCTATACAAAACTAACATCACATCATCATACAACGTTTTGCGATAACATTGCAAAAATAAAACCTCATCCAAGTAATGATCAAAAGTCCTAAAACACTAAATAATACAAAGTCCTAACATATAAAGTCTCATACTGTCGGTACATGTACTAATGATTAATTTATATAGGAATATGCACGAATCAATTTGCCTAATGATTAAAAGAATCGTTATTATTGTTAGCGATTACGGGATCGAGCTTCAGCGACTGCAGTAGAGTGATTGAGTGTTCATTGTCAAATAGTTGATAATATTTAGAACATATATTATTTTATAATCACCTTAGCTTAATTAAAATATATATATATATATGGGAGTGCAACCAACATGGTATTAAAAAAAGGTAAACTATGTATTTAGTCATATAACTATCACTTTAATTTCGTTGACCACTCAACTATTTTTCTTTCAAAATAATCACTTACATTACGTTTTGGTTTCATTTGGGTCACCATTCGTTAAAAAAATAACGGTGATGCGATAATGTCATGTCATCATTAAAAAAATAGAAAAATGTCATGTCAGTAGTTATGTTTATTTTTTAACGGCGAGTGACTAAAATAAAATCAAAACATAAAATAAGTGACATATTTAAAAATAATAATTAGATGACCAAAATTGAAGCAAAGTGATATTTTAGTAACTAAAGATTAATTTTACCCTAAAAATGAAATTTATAATTTAGAGTAAAAACGAGTCATCGTGACAAAATCGGCTTAAATTCAGATAAAATTTCGATGTGTATGAAAATTAATATTATCATATATTTTAAACTATATTTTTAAAATGATTATGCAGTCTTTTATTTTCATTTTTGGTCCCAGTTTTCTTGTCTTTTACACTTCCACGTGTGTTTGGAACATAAGTGAAATCAATTACACATGTTTTTGGAACATAAGTACAATCAAATTGGTCTAAAATCTAAGAGACAGTGATTGATCTGAAAACTAATTAACCGACCAAAACACAAAGATTCAAAGGCATTTATTTGCTTCAAATTTTTCGGCATTAACATGGTGTTGGAATGTTGGACGGTTGTTCCAATTTTTTAAGACACTTCACAAACACATATATGCTAATGGGTCACAACAAGTGAGATCGTGTTTGATTTTCAAATATTTTTCTTGCTCAATTTGAAATGTTTCCTGCCCTATTCTGATATGTGGTGTGTTTTTAATGTTTATAAAAAATAGGGTAAACTACTTGAATGACCACCCAACTATGAGGTTGGTATCAAAATGACCACCATTTTTAAATCTGCATCAATATGACCACTGAACTATTTAAGTGGTATCATTCAAGCCACCTTCTGTTAAAGTCTAATAGAGGGGTGATGTGGCAGTCAACATGAATTTATATAATTACACATTTGATCCTTAATACTTGTATATTCTATTAATTTAGTCCCAATTTAAATTTAATTTTATAAATTAACCCTTCAATCAGGAGGTGACACGTATCAATACATGGTCATGACACGTGTCACCTCCTGATTGAAGGGTTAATTTATAAATTACATGTAAATTGGGACTAAATTAATAGAATATACAAGTATTGTGGATCAAATGTGTAATTATAGAAAGTTCTGTTAACTGCCATGTAACCCCTCTGTTAGACTTTAACGACATGTGGCTTAAATGATACCACTTAAATAGTTCAGTGGTCATATTGACTCAAATTTAAAAATGGTGGTCATTTTGATACCAACCTCACAGTTAGGTGGTCATTCAAGTATTTACCCTAAAAAAAATTAAGAACAACTTCTATTTATAATTATATAATTTTATTTTATTTTATTTTATATAAATCTAAATTCCAGTATTATATTTCGAGAGAGAAAAATCTTATGTCAAAGGGTCGGAACATTTGTACAGGTATGAACATGTTTTGTGAGTTGTCGCCTAATATAAGCAAAATAAACAATGGACATGACATTAATCATTTATTAATTTTGTTGATTTCATGATTCACATAGTAAAGCTTATTTCTATCAAACAAAAAGGCAATGGAGATAATGAAAAACATGTCCACGAAATGCTTGAGTAAGTGAATTCACATTGAATATTTAGAATATAAATTTAATTGGATATTTAAGAAAATAAATTGATTTTGCTTCCTTTAAGTCTTTAGCAGATGTATATATGAACTAACGTCCGATTGGATAACTTTAATATTAATTCAAACTTCGAATTAATAGACAATGATTTAAGATTTAAATTACAATTTTGTTTTATGATTTAATTTATTTTTGTGAATTTATATTTTCTAAATAAAATTTTAATATAATTATATTTTAAGTATAATTCATATATACTTATTTAAAATATATATATATATATATATATATATATAATTTTAAAATAAATTTTATTTTAAATCTTGTATTATCTAAAATTTAGTATATATATAAAAAATATAATATGTACATATTATTATATTTGTTTTACTGATTTTTTTAATGTCATGATTTAAAACATATACATAAAACATTGTATAACTTAAAACCAAATGTTGGGTTTAGTCCAGTGGTAGTGGTGTGGCATGAGTCCTCATTTAGTTTTTCTTTGCTGGTCACACACGTCATCACTTAATTGGTAGAGAATTAATTATATTAAATATTAAAATTAATAAAAAAATCTCCAATCAAGTGGTGACACATGTCATTATTGAAATGTGTCAAAATACCAATTGACACGTCTTACTATTGAAATGTATCAAATAATCGATTGATACGTGGCACCTCCTAGTTGGGTTGTTTATTTTTTAAATTAAATTAAAACTAAGACTAAATGGATATAATATGTAACTAACAAGGACCAAATATATAATTATACTAATTTTATTAACTATCGCATCATGACTTTTGTCAAATATTAACGGATAGTGGCTATATTGAAACCTATCAAATAGTTAAGTGGTCATATTGATAAGATTTTGAAAATGGTGGTCATATTGATACCAAACCCATAATTAGGTGGTCATTCATATAGTTTACCTTAAAACTTTAATGTTGAACTCCAAGCCGTTTCTTTAAAAACAAATTAAAACACAGTTTAAAATATAATATGCATGGATCCCTGTAAGAATTTTATCCAGATTTGTCTATCGATAAAATGGGGCCTGAAAATATGTTGCTTTTTGTTGGCTTTGATCCAAACCGATTTGTTCGTAGATTACATATATATACTTCTTTTAACAATTAAACTTAAATAAAAATATTTTAATTATTAAATAATAGTTTAAACTCGATTTGATAGAATTAAATCTAAAATAATTTAAGGTTTGATTAGGACCGTTCGAACGAATTTCACTAACTAATTATAATATAATCATGTAATTTATATTTTTCAGCTAAATGATTAAATAAGAGTAACATCTAAAGGATTGTTTAATAAGAGTTTAATAAAGATTCATTATTTTTAAATTTATTTAAACAAAAGTTTAATCTTTTAAAATAATTAAACATGAGTTTGAATCTTTTAATTATATTTAAAAGATGATTTTTTATCTAAATAACTCCTAAAAGATAATTATATTTAAAAGATAATTGAGGTCCTTTTACTCTTAAATGAAACATTAGAACCAAAACAATTCAAGAGAAGAATAGATGTTAAAATAACCATTTTAATAAATGTTAGAGATAATTTTAGTAATATTTCATTAATAAATAAGATTAGATTAGATTAAATTAAATCATGCACGACTAATTTTCATTATGATTTTGCCTTAATCAAATTATCTTTAGTGATGGAAAGAATGATTGTTATTTTTAAAAATTTTGAATTAAACGTTGATGTTAAATGAAGTATGGTATCTATATTCCATAAATGTAAAAATAAAAAAAAAGAAAATGGATAAACCAACCTTAACAATTTAATCCCTAGATACGCAACCGACCAATTAAATTATAAAATTATTCGATTAATTAATGATTATTTATTTCAGTCAAACAACCCTACCCAAACGACAAACATGTTTTTTCTCCCTCTTTTTTCACATTTTTCCCCCTTCACAATCGCCATTCTCACTTCTTCACCTTCCTTCGTATATATATTGGATTCCTTCTTTTCCTTTACTCCCCGAAATGGCGTCGAAAGTGTTGATTCCTAGCTTAAATCTAAACAGTGTAAGAAATAATTCTCAACCACGTTCATTTGGCCATGTTTGTTTACCTAGAAAATCTGGGTTTTCGTCTCCATCTTCAATGCTAAAACCAGCAACAACGGCGGCAAGCACATCAGAAAAAACAGCGACATCCACTTGTGTCTTGTCTCGTTTATGGAGAGAAGTTCAGGGTTCCAACAACTGGGAAAATCTACTGGAGCCGTTGGATCCTCTTCTTCGAGAAGAGATTATTCGGTACGGGGAGTTCGTTGCTGCTTGTTACAAGGCGTTTGATCTTGATCCGAACTCCAAAAGGTACTGGAATTGCAGGTATGGAAAAAAGAGCATTTTAAAGGGAGTTGGTATGGAAAATTCAGGCTATAAAGTGACCAAATACATTTACGCCACCCCGGATATCAACATCCCCACCCAAAACGGCGCTTCTCGCGGTCGTTGGATCGGATACGTGGCCGTCTCGTCGGACGAAACCGTGAAATGGCTCGGCAGAAGGGATTTGCTGATAACGTTCCGAGGAACGGTCACGAACCATGAGTGGTTAACCAATTTCATGAGCTCGCTCACGCCCGCACGGCTCAACCCGCATGACTCGAGGCCCGAGCTGCAGGTCGAGTCGGGGTTCTTGAGCTTATACACATCGGGAGAATCTGATAGCAAGTTCGGATTAGAGAGTTGCAGGGAACAGCTTTTAGCCGAGGTTTCGAGGCTGTTAAACGAGTACAAAGGTCAGGAATTGAGTATAACATTGGCAGGTCACAGTCTAGGGAGTGCATTGGCTCTTCTTTTAGCTTATGACATGTCTGAGCTTGGGTTGAATAAACCTGTTAATTCGGACAACAACAAGAGAATCCCGGTCACTGTCTTCTCCTTTGGGGGACCAAGAGTTGGGAACTTGAGTTTCAAGCAAAGATGTGATGAACTTGGAATCAAAGTACTAAGAGTAGTGAATGTCAATGACCCTATCACAAAGCTTCCAGGTGTTTTCTTGAATGAGAACTTTACAAAGTCCCCGTGGAGGTGTTCGTGTTATGTTCATGTCGGAGTCGAACTAGCCCTAGATTTCTTTGATGTACGAAACCCTCCTTGTGTACACGACCTCGAAACCTATATCAACTTTCTGAAATGGCCCGAAACATGGGTTGATCCGATTGATAACAAAGATGTGGTTGATTTGTGGAATAGGGCAAGGGGATTTCTATCTAGTGCACATAATTTTTATATTGATATGCCATGGATTGAGGCTGCAATCAACATGGTAAACATCATTCAATCTCAATGAATTACCTGAACCTTAGTTGTTTAGCTATTAACTTTATGTAGGATAGATGAAGAACCCCATATAGAACTTGTAACTTTTTGTTTCCCATTTCTTGAAAAGGAAATTGAGATTCATATGGTAATAATATTTATCACTAGAACCAAAAAAAATTAGTGAATTGTAAATTAAGGAAATTTTCTTTTTTGTTTAATCTCTTAAAGGATATATCTCAAGCACAAATTCATGTATATAAATTCTAGGCGTTTTTTTAACTCTAAATGATTGGGATACCTTAATTTTTTTCCTGTGTGATTATACTTTGTGATTTTTAAATCAATAAAATTTTGTTCATATAAAAATATTGTAAATGAATATAATGTAAATATTATTCTGGTTAAGTACAAGATAATATTAGTTTAAATAATTCTTGACAATTTGACATTGAACGCTCACATCTATGACATCCTTGGTGCTCAAACACGGGACCTCAAGGATTAACAACAATTCTTTTACAACTGAGATTGCTCAGTTCATGCTTAAGCATCAATTTAAAGTAATGGTATAGAGTTTATTTTATGTATCGCTAACTTTCAAACTCAACATTTGAAAAAACAAACTTTAAACTTATATATAGTACAAATATGCAAGAGGAATTTATCAGACTTGGCTCACCATACTACTTGCCGGAGTGCAACAGAATCATTGCTTACACGCGTTGCGGACTGTCCGATTGCAAAAACAGTTTGGATAATCTCGTGCCACTATCACAATGTCGCATCGCATGTTCTTCTCTCTGCACCTTTGTTCGATTGGATCACTTCTAATATTTCTATTTCTCTTTGTAGGTATAATGGGAACATATGATCAGACATTTAAATAGTGGTCTATTATTGTGATAATGCACGTTATATAGTGATAGCAATAACGTCCGCAATAATTATTATATGATCGCAATAATCGTAATCATCAAAATAACGTCCGCTATATTCATAGTTACAATAATTATAATAAAAAAATACGACTGAAACTGTGATTTAAATATATGCCTATGATTGGAGTACTTTGTTTGGCTTTGCAACATGGATCATTCGAAAACAAAGGAGTACTTGATTTTTATGATAAGAATGCATGTGCAGCTACGTTGCTGGTTAAGACCTCTAGCTATAGCTACGTACATGACACTGTCAATTTTGCGGAAATCGCAGTCAGAGATGGATTGAGGGAAGGAAAAACAGTTGTTCCCATGAATTTTTCAAGGTCTCCTACATTTTTTATTTTTTTTTGTATTATATTGATAATATATTTTCACTCTCTAAAATTTATAACTTCGTCCTTTAATATAAAATTTCATGTCGGTGTCTAATTGCAGCTAACCCAAAGCAGAAAGCCTATGTAGCACGGGTACGACAATTCAGTGTCGTATGAAGGGCTTGATTCGTCCCCAACATGAGTACGAGACGGTTACAATTTGGGTACGTATGTATCAAGGACGTTCCATGTTTAATGGATAAGACTGAAATTAATTGGATACATTGGAGAGATTTTCGAGGACGTATCGAGAACGATATTTGATGTTCACGTGCGTATTTAGGATTATTTTTAAGACTTAAATAAAAAGTTGATATAGATGAATTAAGACATGATTTTATTTTTAATTATGATTTAATCTTATAAAGAGATATTCTTCAACTTCGAAAAGTTGACCGGCTAATTTTGATATCAAAACTTCATTGCTTCAATCTTTGGATTTCAAAATGTTTCGACAACCTACTTCATCCTCTTGTTGTGAAAGAAATTTGAGTATTTATTCTTTTGTTTACTCACGTAGGAGGAATAAGTTAAATCTAAGTCATGTTGAAGATTTGGTTTATATCCACAAAAATCTCCATCTTTTATTAATGAATATTTATGACCATTTATGTCTTTTAAAATTTATTTTATATTTACCATATCCTTAGGTACTAGTACTCTATAATTTTATAAATTATTATTTCTCGTCAAATATATGTCCCCGTACCAGTATCAGTGCAACATAACATAAAACATGGGAAATCTTTCGAGGATCATCTCAATGTCGCTAACTATTCCAAGTTGTTAATATGTTGACAGCGTCTTCCAAGGATCATCTCAGCCTCGGTAGAGCTAACTATTCGAAGTTGTTAGTATGTTGACAACATTCGAGAAAAATTAAAAGAAAAATAAATAATGTAATCAGTATTTGATTTAATGTGGTTATACAAAAGTTTTAATTTTAATTTAATTTTAATTCAATTATATAAAATTTAAAACAAAAAAATTATTGAATAAATATAACTATTTGTGTATATAATATTTAAACGATAAAATTATTATCGAAAATAGTTTTAGTACTTTGTAAAAAATTAAATGAAATTAAACTTTCATGTATATGATTAATGGAATTTCGAAATTTATTTATCATATTATACATTTATCAAAATTCATATACAGTTGTCAAAACAGTTTTTAACTTCGATGATTTTAACTATTTTTTTGTTTATTTAATTTCTGCCTTTTTTAAATTCCAATTTAATTTTACTTCCCTTACAAGTTAGCTCTTTATTTAATTTATGCATTTATATTTTCATCCCTTTGGTTTCTCATTTATGTCAGTTCAGTCCTTATTTACTTTATGCAATTTAGTTTTACCCATTCAATTTCTCATTTCATTCATGTTAATCCTATTACATTTTTTCACCTTAATATATAGTATAGTATATATCCTTCTATTATCTTATTGAATCCATCAAGTGACCTCAATGATAAAAAAAAGTTGATCTCGTTAGAGGTTTAGGGTTCAAGCAGTGGCATCTACAAAGCATGTGGATTGTCAATAAATTAATATTATTTGGAAGAGATTGAAAGTATATTAAATTAAAATTATGTGTAAATTAATTTTTTATTAAAATAGGATGATTACCAGTAGTAGTATACGTTCTAAAGATTTTCAATCATTTGACAATGAATTCTCAAATACCCTATAGTCACTGGTGCTTGAACTCCGAACCTTTAAAAAAACAATCATCCTTTTAACCACTAAGGTAGTTTGGCTCGTACATGTAAATTAAACTTTTAAAATAATTTTTTTATTCTGATATCAATATCTTATCACCAAGTAACAATAAAGTTTTTTAGGGTAAACTACAAAAAGTGGTCAATTTTGTTTGAGTTTTAAACTTTTTCTCACTGAATTCAAAAACATATGATTTGGTCACTTTCGTTTCATTTTAATTAAGATGTGGTCACTTAAGGTTAACAGTCATTAAACCTTTAACGGTTTGCCGATGTGGCACGGTAAATATATAAAATTAAAATTACATCATTTTCACGTAGATAATATGTGGATTAAGTTTTGGCGACTTTCCTTCCAAAAAAACACAAGTTTTGCTGACTTACATCACTATTTTATTAAGTTTTGGTCACTTACGTTATAGTTTTATTAAGTTTTGGTCACTTGGACGTTGAATGTTGATAGTTTGATGACGTTACCCGTTAGTAAAATGGTTTAATTTTTATTTTAACCTTACACTTTAGACAAAATATTGATTATGAGTCTTTTGTAAATTCAAATTACTTTAGTGACAACATTTCAATTAGTTTATGTACGATATTGCAATAGAGCAAAGATGTCTGAAGCAAGCGGGGAGAAGATGAGCAATATTGGGGGTTGGGGGAGAAAAACTAATTTGAATTTACAAAAATACTCATAGTCATATTTTTCTCTCTAAAAGTTTAGGGGTTAAAATAAAAATTAAATCATTTCATTAATGAGTCACGTCATCAAACTAATGACATTAATTGGTCAAGTGACTAAAACTTAATAACATGATAATGTAAGTGACTAAAACTTAATAAAACAATAACGTAAGTGACCACCAGAACTTATCTTTTTTGAAAAAAAATTGACCAAAACTTAATCCACGTATTATTTACAAGGAAATGATGTAATTTTAATTTTATATATTTACCTAGCCACATCATCGAGTTAAGGGTTTAATGGTTGTTAAGCTTCAGTGACCACATCTTAATTAAAACGAAATGAAAGTGACCAGATTTTAATTAAAATGAAATAAAAGTAACCAAAACTTATATTTTTTGAATTTAGTGAGGAAAAGTTTATAAAACTAAAACAAAAGTGGCCATTTTGTAGTTTACTCTTTTTATATAAATTTTAAATCTAATTCTAATTCTATCTAGAGGGGGAAGGGGAAGGGGCTCTAAGGGAAGGAAGGAGAGTGCTCCTAGTGGGTTTAGGACTAGAAATGGGCACGTGATCCAAACTCGATTTTGATCTGACCCAATCATACTAGTCAGTTTTTTTAAAAAAAAAGGTTTATGGTAGGTCAAGTCAGATTTTTAGAGGATGTGTTTGAGTTAGATCAAGTTCAGGTTTAGGGTGAAAAATACCAAATTCGACCCGAAAATAATGTAATTCTATCATATATATATATATATATATATTTAGGGATAATTGCAATAATATCCCTCTCTACTTTATTTTTTCAACCAGATCCATATTTTTATTTAATAAAATTAATATTTTTATAAATATATTTGTTTCGGTCGAGTTCAGGTAGGGTTTCATGTGGAGGGGACATATTTTTCGATCCATGCTCATCCCTATCTAAAACTATAATTTAAGGTAATATGTGAGAACAAAGATGAGCAACTTAACCAATCGGTCAAATATGATTGCTCTACAATACCTTAACTTTAATAATGATTAAAATATAACAATATTATAATCTTACTTGTGAAAATTTCTATTGCTAAGTCATGAAATAATTATACTATATATATGATGATCTGGCCAGTACTGAAGGAAAAATTGTGTTTAAAAGGGACAAATTAAATTATTAATTTTACAAGGGTCGAAGTAAAATTTTATTATTGTACTAAATTATAATATCATAATGTTTACTATGACCACATAGAAATCGTACCATATCTTTGTGGGTTTGAGAGCACGAATCTACTTGCAACACCGACAATTTTGGCCCGACGCCGTATGAGGGCTAATTATTTAGCCCAACATTGTACCAGTTTTTTATTTTATTTTAGGGACTACGACATTTGTTACAGTGATTTAGAATTTATCACGTCGAGGTACTAAGTTCCAATCAAATATATTTTTATTAAAAAATTTCACTCCGAAGCGACAAAAACTAATAAAAAATATATTTTATTAGAACTCATAACCTTGACATGACGAGATTGAATAAAAACATATTATATGGACAAACTCGTCATCTGAGCGTGACAACTCTATTATATATTATAGCATTTATCGTAGATCCCAAATTATTTTTATAAATAATCTAATTGACTAATTTTTTCACCGGTGTGATGTATTGGGCCAATTTTACCTACAACGCCCCTACCAAGCCTAAAAGCTCATTCGAACACGAGACATTACACTTGGATATCGGACCAGATACGTACAAATTTAAGATCCTTCCAAAATAAACAAGGTAGATTCATATACGTAAACATATCGAAGAATTCCAATTAGTCTAAAATCATCATCAATTTGAATTGACTTTGATCAAACTTTTTTTTATTTTTTATTTTGGCGAACTCTTCGAATGATTTCAATGATAAAATTGAATATTATTTTTCTTAGAGGTTATGTATATAAATAGTTGCGCTTGTAAGTGTGAGTACATTGTTAATGACTAAAACAAATTCTGAACATATATTATTTTATAATTATCTCAAATTATTCAAAAAATATTGTTGAATGTAATTGTGACGTGTTTAAAAAAATCATTATACTTTGTGACCCTTGTCACGCTAGATGTAATTAGAGACCCCTAATTACACTATTTAATTCTTATAATAGAAGGAGAATCGAAGGCCATTGGGGAAATCCCTAATTGCACTCTTTAACTCTTATGGTAGGATGAGAATTAGTGTGATTATAAAATGAATTACACTCCTTAATTTTATAATTAATATTGTTTTAAAATCTAAACTAATTTAATTACAATCAAATATGATGTACACAATTAAAATATAATTATACTCCATCAATTAAATAATTATATATATATTTTTTAAAAATATTCTTTTCAAAATTGTGAGGCTGTGAATGAGTGTGAGTTAAAAGATCTTCCTTCTCTGACCATGTCACATGCACTTCAATTTGGTTGGCTTGTGACATGATAGACAATTATTTTTCCAAACACAATGTTTTGTTAATAAAATATATGAATTTATTTGTGATTTGTCCGACCGCAAAAAGCAGCAGTCCACTTGGTACTAATAAAATGGATATGTTTCTTAATAAATGAAGTAAAATGGTCCCCCCCTTTTTTTTTTTTTTTGACTTGTTTATATTAGAGATGAAAAATTAATTTACATTAGATAATTTTGATTTGATTCGATATTATAATATTAAAGTTTAAAAAAAAATTGAATTGAATTGGGTCGAGTTATATTCGAATTTAATTATCTTGACTTAACTTGATGAAACGTATTTCACTTGACTTGATTTAGAAATAATATTTAATTATCTTTATTATTTGAAGATAATCACTATAATATCCTTGTATCTATATTTTTCTTTACATTTTTCAATCTTGTATGTAGACTTGTAAATGAGACGAGACAGATCGCGAGCAACTAAAGATTGACTTAGTCGAAGGTCGATAAATACTCTACTCGAGCTCTTAACAAGCCGAAATGAGCTACTTGACAGTTAGCTCGAAAAGCTCATGAGTAGCTCGAAAAATTTGAGTCGAGCTTGAAAATTTTAGGCTCGCGAGTTTTCAAGTCGAGTCGAGTCCGTTTCAAGTTTTCGAGTCGAGACAAGCTCAGTAATACTCGATTCGACTCAACTAGTTTACAGTCCTATTTGAATGATTCAAAACCACTAAAAAAAAAAATTTCTTTTAGATACACAAGTTCTATGTTAGACTTAGAAGAGTACCGGATGGGATGGATGAAAAAAAAAGATGAAGGGAGAGAGTGATATCACTTAGCTCGGCAGGTCCCATCTCTTAACATCCAAATTAGAATAAATAAATGGAATTCAACCATGACTAAATCTTACTTTCAATCATTATATTCTCGTTATCAACTCAATTTTTTATGATCAGTTGGATATGATCTCATCTGATTAAGCCTGAATTTTATTCAATAAATCTAATTGTAATCACTAAATAAACCCTCCATAAATCGAATTAAAACTTGAATATTAACTAAAAATTTAGATTGTGAAATATTTGGGTAAAAATTGAGGTCCAAAAACTAAGACTTTACCAATATGAATTTTGATGTTCTATTCTGACATGAAATAAGTAAATCATTTATAAGAATTGTGACCAGAAACAATGAAAGAGAACATATATACCTTAAAAATATAGTTATTCTTCGAGAGAAAATAATACTATTTTTAACCGATACTTAATAAATATTTATTTGTTTGTTTTCAATTTAATATTACTTAGTGGAAACATTTTAATAAAAACGAAAATTTTACCTAAAATTAGATCAATTTCATTAAAAATAAAATCTAAAGATTTATTTAATATACTCGCATTATATAATTGTATTTTATTTTCCTTAATGTATAATAGGTAAACTAAATTTTAAGAGTTTATTATAAATGAAGTCATTTGGATGCATATTTTTTTCATTAATATGACATGGATTTTTACATCAAACTCTTTCAATTATGGTCCAAAATAAACGGCACGTGAATTATGCCAACCCAGATAGACATATAAAACAAAGGCAATAGATGGTGACGTAACATAAATCACCAACATGTGATGGAAGCAAAACCTCATACGACATTTTCCCATCAACAATCCTTCCTCTTCATTATTTATTTTTCATGTACTCTCATTTAGCTTTGAAAATAAACCTTTCTCCTTTTAGCTTTCGGCTTCTAACAAATTTTCAACTTTTTTTCATTACTATTTCTCTTAAGCCATGTATCCATCATCTTCCTCTCAAAAACCCATGGGTCAATCCGGTCTGACCCGTTACGGTTCAGCTCCCGGTTCCTTCCTCACCAACGCCGTCGATTCCGTCATCGGAGCTGATCCTAACCTCGTCGGCCACTATTTCTCCGCCGCCGATTCATCGTCTCTAACGTCCGAGTCTACCTGTAAAGCCAGCTCGTCCAACGATCCTCGAGAGACTAATTCTTCCGCTCCTCCTCCGCCGCATCATCCGCATGGATCTTACCATGCGCCTTCCTCTTCTTCCTCTCTACTCAGACAACGAAGCTCTCCCGCCGGTTTCCTTAGTCACCTCACGTCGGAAAACGGTAATGCCTCCTCCCTCTATTTTCTTTCAAAGAGACCGTTTTGTCCTCGTTATATCTGCTTAATCATTGTCCGGCTAGGGGTATTGTTGACTTTTCATCACATCCTTTATCTTTTGATTGGCGGCTTTTATTCGTCTGAATAATATCATCGGTTGACCAATTTTTTACGTTGACCATAACGTCACTTTCTATTCAATTTAATTATAAATTTTTATAACCGCTTCAATATTTTTTTAAATTTATATTTTTTCAATATGGTTTTAGTGTATCATTATTAATCTCCAAATGTTATATTTCGAGTTTCAAAGTAGTTTTTTATTTGCATTAAGTAAATTCTAACAATTTTATCACCCGTTTCATTAAAAATAAGAGAAAATAACTCCATTAACTAAAAATATTTTAAAATATACGATTTTAATTAATTTTTTTTAAAAATTTATACAAATAACCAATAAATTTATACAAATATCGTAATACTAATTACCGATATAGGTAAACACAACTATTCGTAATGTGAATTTCGTTTTCGCAACTTGAATTTCGCAAGTCGAATTCGTCAATTTCGCAACTCAATTACTGATATAGGTAAACAATTTCGGTAAAAAATCTGAATTTGCTAATTTGAAAATTGAGTTGCGAATTTGACAAATTCATGTTGCGAAATGTAAAATCTCGTCTCATAAAGAAAAAATCATTTCGACAGTTTGTTTGTTTGGTTAAACTTAAACGAAATAACATGAACATACCCTCGTTCGTATATGTTCAATTCATTTACATGCGTAGGTTTAGCTGAGTGATTCATACGTGGACTTAACAACTGAGATGCCCTAGGTTGAAAATCACTAGAGTGCATTTATGTCCTTTATTTTTTTTCTTTAAGAGGCGAGATTTTACAATTTGCAACACGAATTTGTTAAATTCGTAATTCAGTTTTCAAATTATCGAATTCGGATTTTTTATCATATTTTTTCTACCGTGTTTATCTATTTCGGTAATTGAGTTGCGAAATTGACGAATTTAATTTGCGAAATTCGCGTTGCGAAAACGAAATTCACGTTGTAAAAACGAAAGTGAATAGTTGTGTTTACCTATATTGGTAATTAGCGTTGTGAGAATTTTCATGTTCGCGTTGCAAATTTAGAAACTGTTTTACGAAACAGGAGTTTGCGTTGCGAATTTGTTGGGTATTTTTGTAAATAAAAAAATTGGTTAAAATCGTATATTATAAAATATTTTCGGTCACTGAAATTATTTTTTCTAAAATTAATTGTCTCGGAATCTTTATAAGGCTTTATTCATAATTTGACCCTGAATTATATATTTTTTCCCATTTTGATACCTAATTTTTCTGTCTTACTTTTACTTTCTCGCCTAATATATTATTTCTGTCCATTTTACTCCAAAATTACCAACGACCAATAATATGCCATGTGTTACGATCCCATTGACAACTTACTTTTTGGATAACCTGAGAATCAAATGTTTAAGTGGACAAAAATTTTCAATCACTAAAATAGACAAACAAATATACTTCAAGGGTCAAGTATTAAATTAAACCTTTTCTAAACTCAAATAGATTAAGTTGGTGAGAGGGACACCCACTGAAGTTTTCTCCCTTGTGAACCAATTTGAGATTGCATACAATTCCATTTTTCTTTTTGATCTATCTTTAGACTGTAATCACTGATTATTAAAGGTTAAATGTTGCAAAAGATAATGACAATTTGAAGCAATGAGTGCGTTTCAACGTGGGATTTTGTTGTTGACACTTTGTCCTTAAAAAATGCATAAATAATTTCAACCATACATTTACTTAAAAATTTGGGACAGGTAGATTGTTCCAAGTTCTAACCCAAGTTGGGTTATGTCAAGTCCATTTCATGAATAAAAGTTAAAGATTTTATTCTCGAGTGTTTTCTTACATTTTTTAGGGTTAATATATATGGTCATGGATGGATGGATTGAGGTCGGTCTTCTTGAAAGTTTTAAATTATCATTTATTTTAATATTTTATTGATAATATGTTTACATTTCTATATAATTTTATAAGTTCGTATTTTGTTAAAATTTTAAAAGATCATTCCTTATAACATGAAATCTCATATTTGACTCTAAATAGATTATAGAAAAAAAAATCAATCTAAAAAAGCTTTCATTAATCACATTCAAGTTGCTATTTGCTAACAGCGTAAAGATATGCACTTCTTTTATAGTGTTACTTGAATGGATACAAAAAGAAGGGTAGCCAGAAAACGAGAAGGAGAAGGAATAAAAATTAATGGATGGTTATGCAAAGTTAATAGATAGCCAATGAATGCAACCCACATTTTGTTTTGCTTGTAGATGAGATCTTACAGGGTATCTATCACGTGCCTCACATGTCCCCACCAATTTCTTAGGAATCCAAACATTATGCTTTTATTTTACTTTATCATAATCGACGCAGATGCATAAAATATATAGTATAATATGCCTTTTATGGGGTGAATATTTTATGATGTGCAAGTTGGAATAAAGTAAGAGATGAGCGTTGTAGTCCAATGGCCAATCTGATATTACTTCAGTGGAATGAGGGGGACTTGAAGCTTAGCTTGTTATATAGATAGGGTGAATTTCGATTAAGTCGAGTTAAAAAAAATTAAATTAGTTGAATTGATAAATTTTATTTTATTTAAAATATTTTCGAGCCGAGTTTATGAAATTATAAGTTGAATCAAGTCGAGTCAAGAAATTTATTTTTTTGAATCAAATTATATTTTATTCACTCCTATTTATAAAAACTATTAGGACATATAGTATCATCAATCTATGTTATTCGAATTTGAGATATAAACATCATATATATCGTATATGTATATATCTAATAATATAGATAAACTAAAAGATATATATATATACAGAGACTTTGATCCTTAGCAAAATAAAAATTCTATTTTAATCCTCTAAAAAATTATTAGTCTAAGTTAATTTTGTTTAACACAGTTATTAGTTTTGGTCTCCATAAATTTTATAATTTCATCTCAATCTTCCAAACTTAACATTCTAACTTCACCATTACCTAAAGAGGTAAATTTATCTTTTCCTTTTCAAGATATTTTATATATTTGAAAGATCTTTAATCATAATTCCTTATTCTCATATCCAAATATAATATTAAATACAAATATAGATAATAAGTGGTTTAGAAAAATAAATAAAGAATTAAGAGTAATATATTTCTCGATGAAACCGTACATTCAAAAGGATAGTTATTTGAAGTCATTAAACGGTTTCATAGTTAAAAAGGGTGTTAAAAAGGGTGTTGTTTTCTGAGATTCTGATTAACATCTATATTTATAGGTATATGCATTGTCAATGATTAAGAAAGATTCTAAATAAATATATCTTATAAATTATAATCATTCTAAAGTATTTTAAAAAAAATAATCCTTTATTAAAAAAGTTATATGTTTATGCTTTTAAATTTTATAAGTTTATTTTATATTGTTTTTGTTCTATTTTTTCAAAAAAAAAGTATTTTTTTACGTCATTTATATATAAAATATGAGATTTGAAAATAAAGATAAAATCATTCAAGGACTTTCTAGGATATGAATGTTTTTTTTAGAGAAATTTAAATAAACACATATCATACCCATTTTTTAGAGTTTAGGAGTTTGATCTTACTGTATATATTAATAACTTTATATCAGAATGCATGTTTACGATTTTACTTTTAAAACTAACACTTAAATAACGATACCCATCAAGTGGCCTCACTGGTTAAAATGATTGTTGTTCTTTCTAGAGGTTTTAAGTTCAAGTAGCTCAGTCTGCAGGATGTGTGCGTTGTAGATTCTATTGGTTCAAATAAAACTATATATTTCTTAATCTATTTTGAACTCGGGCATGAATATCAAATTTGGATACGTGTCTGATACAGAAAGTTTTGGACATGAAGTTTATGTTATGTTGCAGAAAAAAACTAAAAATGATCATTGCAGGTTTTAGTGTTACAATGGGCAACAGAGACTATAGCTCTCAAGGCAGTGCTAACGGTAGTCATGGAGTGTCAAGGCTGAAGTCCCAATTGAGTTTCACTAGACAAGATTCTCTTTCTCAGATCTCTGAAGTAACTGAGAATCTTGTTGATGGTGTCAACTCTAACAGTAACCACCAAAATGCTGCACATTCATTTGCTGCTGCTGGCTTTGGAATAGATTCATGGGATAATACAAACTCCATTGTGTTTTCTGCCTCACCAAGCAAGAGGGCTAAAAATATCGATGTCGATATTTACAACTGTCTGAATGCCTTGGACACTCAGGTACCATTCATGGAAAAATAACTTAATGGCGCTTGTTTCCCGTGAAAATGAACTTTTAGGAGGCTTTTATTTCTCATTCTTTGCCCAATATGGTTGTTTGCCAAATAAGAGCATGATTTGCAGCTAACAGTAGCGCCATTGATTTAGCTTGTCATCACATGGATGGATATCAAAGTGCTTTACAATCATGCCATTTACTTCTCAGTATTGACCTCATGTTCCCATTTGATCTTGATTTCAGTTTAGCTTGCCCCAAACAACACTTGAGATGGCCACGGTTGAACAACTGCTACATATTCCTGAAGATTCTGTGCCTTGTAAAATCCGAGCCAAGCGTGGCTGTGCGACTCATCCTCGAAGCATTGCTGAAAGAGTAAGTTAAGATTTAAGAGAGGTTGCTATAGCTGCTCAGAAATCGAATTGTTTATTGTTAGCAAAATCTAAAGATGTCAGTGAAGGTTCATAAGACCAACCTATAGCCTTTTAGAATAGCCAGTTCTATCAAGCTGCAAGTTCTGTCTCAGAAAGTTCAACTTTCTTATATGCCTTGCACATATGGAAAATTTTTCAGGCATATCAACTGTTGTCGGTGCTGTGGTTTAGGATGCATCCATGTGTCCTTTTTTGTTATTGTTTCTTTGTAGGTAAAATACACAAATGATCCCCATTATAGGGTGATATTTTGTTTATCCCCCAACTATTTGAAAATACAAAATGGTCCCTCGATTATAGGGCATTGCTTAGTTGAGTCTCCTAACTATTAAAAATTACAAAATGGTCATCTGACTATTCATATGTTCCAAGCTCGTTATTTTCCGTTAAAAGATAGACTACAGTCTGAGCTGAACATTAACCTGTTGAATGGGATATGATAAAATCTGATCTTAAAATCTCAAAAGACTATCATATCTCAGTTAGCATATTAACGTCCAACCCATACGACTGCCAATTTTTTAACGAAAAATGACGAGTTTGGAACATATGAATAGCCAGGTGACCATTTTGTCACTTTTAATAGTCAGGGGACTCAACAAAGTAAGGTCGGAGATCATCCGTGTACTTTACCGTTCTTTGTACCGGACACATGGATGTATCCTGAATTCGCTTGTGGAATTTTTTTTCATTCCACTCTGTGCATAGAATACTTATTCTGTATCTACTTCACGGTATGTAATACACAGTTACAGTTGGTTATTAACATGCAAGAGGAAAGCGTATCAATATGCATTAATCCTCTAAAGAATGATAAATAAATCGAGCATCATTAAAACTTCATATATGTGTACAGGAGAGAAAAAGAATAAGTGGGAAGCTGAAGAAATTACAGGAGCTTGTTCCTAACATGGATAAGGTAATCACATATATATTTCTATTCTAGTCCTTGTATTGAATCTATATATATGTTGCTTCAAATCATTCATTACCTTGTGAAGGTTTTGAAGCTAACTTGAAAAAAAGGTCCAAAATTTTATTTCAAATAAAAAATGACATATCTTTAAAATCTTCTTGCAGCAAACAAGCTACGCAGATATGCTGGACTTGGCTGTGCAGCATATTAAAGGTCTTCAAAATGAAGTTCAGGTTTGTAAATATGTCATGCTGAGTTTCAAACATCATCATTATGATCCTCCTTCACATGATAGATTGCATTTTTGCAGTGGTAGTGACATCGAATCTATCTATGATATGCATGTGCATGGTAGAGTACATTCAATTTAACTTCTCTTGGCCAAAAAAGTATCTTCAAGGCTTGGAATCCAAGCAGGGACGAAACTATGGGGGATTGAGAGAGACAGAGATGGACCGAAGGGACGACCCCTAAAAATTTTATATATATTTTAGATATTTTCTTTTATAAATTCGTCCCCCTTAAAATTTCATAAGTTGTCCCTCTTATCATAAAATTACAGGTCTGTCCTTGAAGAGAATTTCCCCCACCATAACTTTATAGTTATTAAGTTTGTTTTTTGAAGTTAGATATTCTGGGATGATTACAAGGTAGTATTCGTTCAGAATTTTTCTTAGCCTATTGACAACTCATGCATTCACGTAGCTGCTCAAACTCGGGTTTTCCAGATAGAACAATATCTCCTTTTACCACACTAAGTTCAATCAATGGGTTAAAAAGTCATTGAATCAAAGTGGATAATAACGTTAAGTATAAGCATTCTCCAAATCAAGTTGTCCTAAATTTGGGGTCAGTTGTAAACTACTTTGCCTTTAGAATATGTTTAAAATGGCTTTCAACTCCAACATGTGTTTTCTTCGAGTTTATGTTTAACATTTATAACTCTCCCTTTGCAGAAACTCCACAAAGAATTGGAAACCTGTACATGCGGGTGCAAACAAAGCTTATGATGTTTGCTAAACAGGTTTAAGGAAACAAAGAACTTGTCTAATTTCCCAGTTTTGAAGCCAATACCAATTTAGCTTGCTTAGCTCGACTTAATAATGGAAAAAGTAGAGGGAAAAACTCGAAAATGTATATAAATGGACTGACATTGTTTCCCTTGTTTGAGAAGTTATTGAATTGGAAAATGGGGAAAAAAGGCAAATTGTTCCAAATTCCTTTATTAAAATTATGTGTCTGTCAAATAACATATGTTTTGGTTAAGAGTTCGAGTTGACATGTTTTCCCTGTTAAATTTCAGTGTCTGTCATGTAACATATATTTTGGCATTTATATTTTAGTTGGGAATGAAGAATTCTGTTGACATGTTTGGGTATTTGATTTGATATTTAGGGTTTATTTATATACATCTGTAGTGGTTTCCTTTTCGGTGTAGAAAGGTTGCAATTTAGGATTGGGGAAGGTTAAATGAAACTGCAATAATTTGAATTTCGTAATGTAATATCTGATCAAACATAACTTTTAATTATTTGATATTAAACATTTATATTCTTAGAACTCATGATGTTCAAATTCGAGACCTCAACGAATAACAATTTTTTTATCACCACCGAAATCGTTGAATCAATCGATTAAAATTATTGCATGATATAATTTGATTAAAATCAATTGATTAAAATTATTGCATTACATAATTTGATTGGTATTTTTTTCATTTTATGAGAGATGTTAAAAATAAAACAATTAAAATAATATTTGAAAATTTTCTGGACAATTTGGTTGCCATACCCAACGGTCAACACCGAACCTGTCACTTTAATTACAAACAGAACGTGTTTCCCTCTAAAGTAATGAAGAGAGAGAGAGAAATAAATAAATTTAGCTTACATAGAAAAAAGATTTTTTTCCTTCTTCAATGCATTCTCATCATGGTTTTAAGAATCAGATCGATTAGCGAATCGGTCATGTTATCGGTTCACTGATTTAATCGGTCGAATCGTCTGACCGGTCGGAAGAACGAACGACGTCATAATAATTAAAAAATTAAATAAAAATCAAAAATATTTAATAAAAAATAATTTGTATATCACAAGTCATATTCAAAGCAAGTCATAACATATATGAGTTAAAAACCATAAAATCAAGTGAAACAAAATGATTCAAATTAACTACAACATAATATTTAAGGTAAAACATATTAAATAATAAATATAATTATATAACTATAATTAAAAAATAAATTTGGGGCTAAAAAAATCATAAAAATGATATTGTTTAGTTTAATTTTTTTAAAAAAACAATCTCACATGGCTAAGAAACATAGAAGAACATCCAAAAGTGAGTAAAAATATGAGAACAAAACAATCCCACATGGCTAAGAAACATAGAAGAGCATCCCAACTAACTTCTATAAATAATAGAGGTAATTTGACATTCAAAATCATGAGACTTTTGGTGAGCATAAAGTGAACTATTTTTTCACTTCAATCAAACTCGAATTTTAGGCTTCAATCGAGCTTCTAATTTTTTTTTAGTTCAAGCCTTTTCGAGTTCAAGTTTCAATATTATATTTCGAATTCGAGTTGAACTTGATAATTTTTAGTCCGTGAGTTTGAGTCGAGTTGAGCTTACTTTTAAAGTTTGAGTCGAGCTCAGCAATACTCGAGTTCGACTTGGCTCGTTTAACAAACGACGTCGTTTGGTTTTTTAAAAAAAAAAAAACAAAATTGGCGGTTTTTCCCAGTTTTCAGCCGGTCCGGTTCGAACGGTTCAACGGTTCTGCCGGTTCACTAGAAGCGGTTCAACCGATTTAGTTTGAACCGGACTAGGCAACGATACCGGTTGAACCGACTGATCCGGTCCGATTTGATTTTCAAAACAATGATTCTCATGCATCGATTTTCTTTAACAAAGAGAAAGTGAAAGTGGAAGAATTTATTAATTCCCTTTTTCATGGATCAATATTTGCCACACCACCATGTCGTTTTCTCCGCCAAATCGATGTCGGATCCCAGCGGCTCTTTCATTTTTACTTTTTATCGTTTTATCATTTGTTGTTACTGTCTTCGTTGTATCACCTTCATGTAACAATGCTATCGAATCAGTAATTTTGTTTGTCATCTCCTTTTTTGAAAAAAATAGTAAAGTACACAAATGATCCCTCGAATATAAATATTTTTTATTAAGTCTCTCAACTATTAAAAGTTACAAGATGATCCTCTGACTATAGAATGTTGCTTTGTTAAATCCCTTAATTATTAAAAGTTACAAAATGATCACTCGACTATTCATTATATTTCAAACTCGTTCTTTTTGTTAAAAGGTTGACGGTTGTCTAAGTTGGAAGTTAACATGATGACTAAGATATGATAGTCGTTTGAGATTTTGGGATAAGATTTATCATATACAGTCAACATGTTAACATTCAGCTCAAAATATCGTCAACTTTTAATGGAAATGATAAGTTTGGAACATAATAAATAGTTAAATGATCATTTTATAACTTTTAATAGTCTAGTGACTCAATAAAGTAACACTCTAACTTTTAAAGTTAAAGGACTTAACAAAACAATATTTTATAGTCAATGGACCATTTATGTACTTTACCCAAAAAATATTATTGGCATTTACATCATTGGTAAATGCTCTTGCTTTGTGTTTTATTAAAGGGTAAAGTACACAAGTTGTCCTTCGATTATGGGCAATATTTGTTAAGTTCATCGAATATTATAAGTTACAAAATGATCTTTTATTATAGATCGTGTTTTTGTTGAGTCCCTCGATTATTAAAAGTTATAAATGGTCACACGACTATTCATATTTTCAATTTCTGTTAAAAATTTAACTACGATCTGAGATATATGTTAACATGTGATGATATAATAAAGTATGATCCTAGAATCTTAAAAGATTATCATATCTCAGTTAGCATGTAACGTCCAACTCAATCGACCGTCAATCTTTTAACAAAAAAAATGAAGAGTTTAGAACATATGAATAGTCAGGTGACCATTTTGTAACTTTCAATAGTCGAAGAATTAACAAAGTAATATCTTATAATTGAGAGATCATTTATAACTTTTAATAGTCGGGTAGTTCAATAAAACAACATCATAGTTGGGATCATTTGTGTAGTCAACCCTCTATTAAATTGCACTTGATTAATAGCTCGAAGCACTGGTCAGAGTTTAAATTCTGAGCAAACAGGGTTAGGAGGTCACGCCGTAAGGAGTCTCTCCAAAACCCAATTTGGAATTAATGTTGGTGTGGATAGATAGATTATGTTATTGATTTCCGTAGGATTTGTCGTGGACAATGGGGATATTTGTTGCTACCAACTTGCGTTGTTGGTTGTGAATTAGGCAAATTACAAAAGTTATTCTCGGTAAAACAATTCAGATGATATGTTAATAGTGTGTGTTTGCCCTATTTCCTTAATAATTCAGTTCAAATCTTGCAGGCCATGGTGAGGATATGGATTGATGGTGATGAAGGTGAATATATGACTGGGTTAACGGCAAGCTTTGGAGCGAAATTGGCCGAGGAAAAACAAAGTCCCAAATCGACTCCTGTTTTCTCAAATCCCCTAACTGGCTGTTCTACTACTTCTTCTTCAAGGTTTTGTCTCATTTACTGTCTTCTCTCAATTTTTTCAACTTTCTTCTCCAATAACTGTTTGGCATTGTTTATTTATTATTATGAGTTATGCCTTGTTTGATTGAGTTAAACATGTGGAAGAGATGACAATTTACTAAACTTTTGAATAATTCCGAATGCACTACCCTTTTTAAGCACAGGACAGAATATTTGATTACAGCTATCTGGCGCTGTGGCCTTGTCTAAAACGTGGTGATTGTGACTTTGTAACTAAGGCCAAAGTTGCAGTTGCTGCAGCCTTGGGTGATAATGACAAAGAAGGTTATAAATTTGTATTTTAAACTTATTTTGAACTTCAATTGGATCGTTTCTGTAACACCCCAACCCGTACCCGACCCGGATACGAGTCCGAAGTGTCCATTGACTTTTCAAACTTTGATTCTTGACAAAATTCAAAGAAAATTTAAAACTTTCCTTAGTAAAAGCAATTTAGTTACGTAATTTGACCACAATAACCAAAATCGTCAGAGCATATTTAACTCAATTAATTAGTACATGCCAACTATATTCAAATAACAAAAATCAATTAACTCATCTATTTTCTGATGAAATCTTGTAAGGGAGATGCTGACCTGTGCTCTCTCACAGCTTCCATAATCACTTTCTGTAACCTGCGTGTGAAACACTCACACGCTAAATCGATGACTTAGTGAGGCATAAAGAAAACACATTAATGGAATTCATACCCACTAATCATGCATGACTGTTTTATGCTATCAAATTATACAAATCATTTACATATATTCATGTATATATGTAACAGATACCATAACCCCTATCACACATATATCATATCATGCACACATCATATCACCAATCATATACATATATCACATACATTGTTCTCATATCACCAAGACATATATGCACTTCTACCCTGTCACGAGAAATACACATATCATTATATCAAATTATGTTCTCTTTTCAAAGCCATGTACACATGTGAGAACTATAGATATGTGAGTCTATAGAGGTGTGCACTATGCTGTCACCACAGCTCATATAATTGCACCGAAGTGCCACGTAGAATTGCACCGGAGTGCCGCGTAGAATTACACGTAGTGCCATATAATAATGTCCATAAGGACTACATATCATTCCTAAGAATCATATACATATACTAGGGATCAAGTATGTCTCACCAGACTTCACACATGTTCCAAAGAATACATATATGTCCCGAAGGACCGCGTAGACCCTCAACTCTTGGCATGCCAACTATACCCCTAGCTCTCAAGACACATAACATGGGCATTTTCTTTTATACTATCATTCACATAACACATAGTTCAATTACATAGAATATTTCATATGAGTCACATTTACATGTCACATAGCTTATATACTTTCTCAGTAGTTCCATAGATCCATATCACATAACATATATCCCAAAGTGCACATAATCACATATATCATATCATATAGCTTAGATCATTTCTCAGATATTCATATAAACATACATATCATATCTTGTTCACATATGATCATATATGCTTCATATAACACATAGAAACACAGACACTTTCTCATAGCTTATATCAATTTTCAGAGTCCTTCATATTACCTGATGATATATATATCATATAGATATAAAACGGATATCATCTACCTTATGCTCCATTTCTTTGTGTTCCCTTAGATTATAAATTATGTCGTATTTCTAAAACATATATCATTAATAGTATTTTATTTAGGTACTAATTTAATCTCTTTACTTAATTCAATTTCATATATTCATTATAATCTTTTCATATAGCTCCATTATACTAATTCTATAATAAATCATACCACTATGTACTGTCCAACTCATGTTTCCATTATGCATATACTGTTACCCATGTTTACCTAGTTCATATCACTTCTTATAAACTCACTTTCATCATATTTCCTATTATTACATATTTTATCTCAAACATGTATCCACATAATCTTATATTTCATTATCATATTACATATATTTGTTCTCCTATGACTCTTAATAAACATCTATTTATTTCCCTACATCTCCGACTTATCTTCTATATTCCTATAATTTCATAACTTATTTTATATCATTTTCCCTTTTTATTCACATAAACCATCTATTTTAGTTCAATTTCTCATGACTTCCACAATACTCTTTAATAAAACTTTGTAGCTCTTCACTTTAATACATAAACCATAGTTTCCTTTAATTTATCAATCTTCTCTATATAACTTATGTATCCTTATTTATGCCTCGAATTCATACTATTCTCTTAGAGTCTCATAACATTTCTCGTATAATCACTTATACCTTATCATATGACTTATACTTGATTATCTTATTCTCTCATGTTCATTTCATTCTTATAACTCTATCATATAACTTATTCCATGTTCTTCCATTATTACCTAATAAAATCTTACATAAATCATATATCATATACAAAGCATATTATTATCTTTAGTCATGCATACATACAATCAAGTAATACATATAATACATATAGTTATAACCAACACATAATCATGTCTATGACTTCATGCATATTACTCTAGGAAATAGACTCATCGCAAGTCTATTTCCATTAAACACTACATGTCACTAGTATGCACTCACCTTGGCCTCACTAGTCAATTCCAATCTATCTTTCCCTTGATCGATCTTACTTGCCAAATGTTCCGGAATTGCTTTATGCGCAGATCTACATAAATGTACATTTTGAGGCAATCATTAGATACCTACACCTTGTAGTTGGATACTAGCAACTAACGAACTTATTAAACCAATATTTACAATTTTCCTTAGGGGGAATCGGTTCCCTACTATGGGGTATCGATTCCCTCATGACATTCTGGAAATGTTGTTCGTTTGAAGGGGTATCGGTTTCCCTTGAAGGGTACCGATTCCCCTTGCCCATAAATCATATTTTTAACTCGAAAATTACTTCATTTCCTCTCAAACACTTCATATATCATCCCCTTTTTTCTTAACTCTAGTACCACTTAAACCAATCTATTCATTTATTTCATCTTAAACCTCAAATCCTATCTTCCATATGAGATTCAAGAATCATACAATTTTCGATGTGTTTCTAATTCCAATTCTAACACTTCATACTTCTTAATTAGATTGATGACAAGTCAAATTCATCCATAAAACTTCAAAACCATACCATATCAAAATTCATCTTAAAAACTCATATTGCAAATTCCTTCTTAATTCCTTTATCTTATTGTTTAAATCTATAGCTTTCCTTAGCTTATTTAATACCCAAAGAATCAAAACTAAGCTTAAAACTCAAGAATTAACCAACTGAAATTAAACTACCTATTGTAGCTAAGCCCCACGTGAAAGAGAAAGCAAGAAGAAGAAAGCTTCCAGATAGCTCTCTTCCCACGTTTTCACTCTTATAAAAGGGGGAAATATATCTTTTAAAGGAAAAGACCATAATACCCTTAATTTCCTTTAATAATTACTAAATAACCTTCATTATATATTCAAATAATCATTGAATTATTCATTCTCTACTTTAGTCATCAATTCTGAAACTTTTCAATTTAGTCACTAACCCGGTATTGCGGATGTTACAGTTTCATTAAAGGATGTAATGGTTTATTAGTCTCTTACATAAGCTTTCTTTTCAATATTTGTCTAGTGGTTGAAAATATGGATTGTTCGATGATGGTACTCCTTTAAATATTTCGATACCTGTTGTGATGGTTCCAAAATCTGTGGGAGACGACCTTAAAAAAACTATGGCGAACAAGTGTGGTAAGCTCTGACCTCACATGATATTTTTTTCCCCGTTTATTTTTGTTCTTCAGATGCATATGGATCATTTCTAAATTATTGTAAACAAGATATCCTGTTCAAAGAGTGGTTTGTAATGTTCTAGGATGGAATGCAACTATTTGATTAAGCTGTTAAGGCTTAATTGAGTGACTTTAGTGTAAATATATGTCTGTCCTTTTTTTTTGACAAAACATTTTCAAGAAACATTTTATCACCCTTTAATCAGGTAAATAAAGAATTTTTGGTTTAGATATAAATGACGGAATTCATTCCGTTAATATAAGTTTTTCATTTTGCAATTATAAACTTGTAATATAATTTATGGCTTTCTGCTTTTTTCTTGAAAGCAAACTTAAGCTTACATGAACTTTCCCTAGAATAGTATTCTTTTTTTTCTCGAATTTTCAAGCAGGCAGTAATATAACTGGGGATTTAAGAGTAGAATGTCTTAGTAAGAAAGATAATTCAGGTCTGATTTGAATGTGGTTATTTTTAGCAGAGGCTTTGAGGTGCTGGAATTTTCTGCTTGCTAATAATAAGCCAGAGAAAGTTAAGAAAAGAAGTAAATTACAGGTAGAGAGAGTCATATATCTTGAATAGCTATTGCAGGTTGCCCTTCTTCGTGCTTCAGTTTGTATCGTTTTTTTTCCTGAACAAGGTTCATGATTTTAATGTCCATATTTTAGTCCCTCTCTCTTTATTTATTGTATTTTCCTTCTGAAGCCTACAGCCTAATTCTCATTGGGTTTAACCTTGGTTGCTATTATAGGTTCTAGCTCTTTAGTCAAGTTTCACACTTAAGTTCTCTTCTTGAGTTTTTCTTTTGTGTTGGTTCTTATTTGTGGTTCACACTTTCGCTATTTCCCTGGGGCAATAGTCCACACTTGCATTTACAAGGATAATTTTGTCTATATTTTTACATGAAAATAAAAGAGCACTATGGTTTATAGATCTTTTATAACCTGTTGTTCGTCTTTGCGTGTTGGTTTTAGCTTTGGGTATATTTAAATGAAAAATCCTGAATCTTTTAGGTTTATTTTAATATGAAGATTCATGTAAACCAATCATGCTAGTTTTTTGATGCAGTTGAACTCTTATATATGCACCAACTCGTTCCATCGTGGATGCCTCAGTGGTATTTTGTGGGCAATGTCTGTTGGCACTCTTATTACTGCTTCACTTTGGCAAGAGTTTGGAACTTCAGAGCAACCTGATCAACACTGTGACGAATCATCACTGAAGGTTGCCACAATCTAGTGCTATCATTATATGAAGTTCATAGTTGCATTTTGTATATTTATGTGTCCTAGAGATATTTGTTGATAGGGAATAATTGGTTATAATGTGCTTGACTAACATGTCTCTATTGGTGCTCATAATCAACTTGTGCTGTTTTAAAGTTTAGGTGATTTTGTATAACAGTTTTTTATCCAAAGTATGTTCGTAGAGGTCCTCAGTTACTGTTCTCTCTGATTGGTTTGTGGCCTCCTAGACGTCATACACTTAGATTTTTCTTTTTCTAGATATTTTTATATTATCCAATGAGTTGATGTTCATGATTAGCATCCTTACAGTTTCTACTTCCTCATATCTACAATGACAATTTGATGGGTTGAATGGTGTTCGTTCCATTGTTGCATATTAAATGTTTTCTGTTCAACACATGACACTGTAATGAGATCTATTTGAGCTATGGTCCTTTGCCAGGAATTAGGAGAATATATATGCAATTGATGCTACACCATCATCCTTATTTTATGCAAAGCTTTCTTTAAAAGTTCTGAATTTGAACAGATGAAGCACGGTTCAAAATGTAATTTATATATGAAATGGCCTCAGCAGTTCTGTAAGTTTTAACTATTGAAATTCTTTTGATACATCTAACTCAATAACTAATTACTTCTAAATGTAATTTATATATGAAATATCTTATTTTATGTTATATTATGTGGGTATGATAGATGGTTAACTTGTCTCCCTGTAAGCAATTACCCTGAAACTTTTGGACATGTTACTCATAAATTACATCAAAAGACCTTAGATGCTTGTAGAATTTCAGTTCTCATTCATCTAACCTCAGCACTTTCAAAGAAAACTGGTTTATTGTTACTTGTATTTCTTGTGTGTGAAGAAACCATATCCGTTTTATGTTAGTTTCTCCCTTCCTTATATTAGTATATCTGAATCTTCAGTTTCTTTTTGTTTCTATGATTTTAGCATCACGTCTGATTATTGGAGGAATTTAAGTGATCTTTTTCCTTCTGTTGCCTTAGGAACCATCCAATACTGGAACAGGGAGTGGTGGTGATAAGGAAACCCTTGATATTACTGTAAAGGGTGCAATAATTTTTGTGATATTAGCATGTTTTTTCTGTGCTACTCTTCTTTTTCATGTGGCATGGTTTCTCTGGGTGCTGATTGTACTCTTCTGCATCGGTGGTGTTCAGGTACCATAGTTTTGCTTCTAATTTCTTTGTTTTCCCTTATGTTTCTTTTTATCACTTTATGCTTGTATGCTTGTTGACTCTACCGATGGTCAGACATGGCATGTTAAAAGTAAACTACACCTCTAAGTATTGGTTTGTCCCTGTTTTCTTACATTTTTTTACTCGCTGTTTGCAAAATGGAAATACAATGCAGAAAATATTAGCACCTCCAAAATATATATCCATAGCTAATAAATACAAGTGTTTTAAGAAATGCTTGAGTGATAGGTTTAATGTTGTACTTCTGCATGCTTCTGTGGGAACCATGCATATGAACGGTATTGAAATAGCTATTTTTTCCTTTTGGTATTAAAAAATTAGCTATATATACATTCATAGTGATATATTATCTTATTAACCCTTGTGTATTTTTGTATCCAGGGGATACACACAGTCATTATGACTCCTATAGAAAGGTATGCTTATAACTTTGATTATCGCTACCAAACCTGTCAAATAGTTGTTTTACAAGATTTAATCCTCTATTTTAATCCTTAGCAAAAATAAAAATTCTATTTAATCCTCTAAAAAATTATTAGTCTAAGTTAATTTTGTTTAACACAGTTATTAGTTTTGGTCTCCATAAATTTTATAATTTCATCTCAATCTTCCAAACTTAACATTCTAACTTCACCATTACCTAAAGAGGTAAATTTATCTTTTCCTTTTCAAGATATTTTATATTTGAAAGATCTTTAATCATAATTCCTTATTCTCATATCCAAATATAATATTAAATACAAATATAGATAATAAGTGGTTTAGAAAAATAAATAAAGAATTAAGAGTAATATATTTCTCGATGAAACCGTACATTCAAAAGGATAGTTATTTGAAGTCATTAAACGGTTTCAGTAGTTAAAAAGGGTTTCATTAGTTAAAAAGGGTGTTGTTCTTTCTGAGATTCTGATTAACATCTATATTTATAGGTATATATGCATTGTCAATGATTAAGAAAGATTCTAAATAAATATATCTTATAAATTATAATCATTCTAAAGTATTTAAAAAAATAATCCTTTATTAAAAAAGTATATGTTTATGCTTTTAAATTTTATAAGTTTATTTATATTGTTTTTGTTCTATTTTTTCAAAAAAAAAGTATTTTTTACGTCATTTATATATAAAATATGAGATTTGAAAATAAAGATAAAATCATTCAAGGACTTTCTAGGATATGAATGTTTTTTTTAGAGAAATTTAAATAAACACATATCATACCCATTTTTTAGAGTTTAGGAGTTTGATCTTACTGTATATTAATAACTTTATATCAGAATGCATGTTTACGATTTTACTTTTAAAACTAACACTTAAATAACGATACCCATCAAGTGGCCTCACTGGTTAAAATGATTGTTGTTCTTTCTAGAGGTTTTAAGTTCAAGTAGCTCAGTCTGCAGGATGTGTGCGTTGTAGATTCTATTGGTTCAAATAAAACTATATATTTCTTAATCTATTTTGAACTCGGGCATGAATATCAAATTTGGATACGTGTCTGATACAGAAAGTTTTGGACATGAAGTTTATGTTATGTTGCAAAAAAACTAAAAATGATCATTGCAGGTTTTAGTGTTACAATGGGCAACAGAGACTATAGCTCTCAAGGCAGTGCTAACGGTAGTCATGGAGTGTCAAGGCTGAAGTCCCAATTGAGTTTCACTAGACAAGATTCTCTTTCTCAGATCTCTGAAGTAACTGAGAATCTTGTTGATGGTGTCAACTCTAACAGTAACCACCAAATGCTGCACATTCATTTGCTGCTGCTGGCTTTGGAATAGATTCATGGGATAATACAAACTCCATTGTGTTTTCTGCCTCACCAAGCAAGAGGGCTAAAAATATCGATGTCGATATTTACAACTGTCTGAATGCCTTGGACACTCAGGTACCATTCATGGAAAAATAACTTAATGGCGCTTGTTTCCCGTGAAAATGAACTTTTAGGAGGCTTTTATTTCTCATTCTTTGCCCAATATGGTTGTTTGCCAAATAAGAGCATGATTTGCAGCTAACAGTAGCGCCATTGATTTAGCTTGTCATCACATGGATGGATATCAAAGTGCTTTACAATCATGCCATTTACTTCTCAGTATTGACCTCATGTTCCCATTTGATCTTGATTTCAGTTTAGCTTGCCCCAAACAACACTTGAGATGGCCACGGTTGAACAACTGCTACATATTCCTGAAGATTCTGTGCCTTGTAAAATCCGAGCCAAGCGTGGCTGTGCGACTCATCCTCGAAGCATTGCTGAAAGAGTAAGTTAAGATTTAAGAGAGGTGCTATAGCTGCTCAGAAATCGAATTGTTTATTGTTAGCAAAATCTAAAGATGTCAGTGAAGGTTCATAAGACCAACCTATAGCCTTTTAGAATAGCCAGTTCTATCAAGCTGCAAGTTCTGTCTCAGAAAGTTCAACTTTCTTATATGCCTTGCACATATGGAAAATTTTTCAGGCATATCAACTGTTGTCGGTGCTGTGGTTTAGGATGCATCCATGTGTCCTTTTTTGTTATTGTTTCTTTGTAGGTAAAATACACAAATGATCCCCATTATAGGGTGATATTTGTTTATCCCCCAACTATTTGAAAATACAAAATGGTCCCTCGATTATAGGGCATTGCTTAGTTGAGTCTCCTAACTATTAAAAATTACAAAATGGTCATCTGACTATTCATATGTTCCAAGCTCGTTATTTTCCGTTAAAAGATAGACTACAGTCTGAGCTGAACATTAACCTGTTGAATGGGATATGATAAAATCTGATCTTAAAATCTCAAAAGACTATCATATCTCAGTTAGCATATTAACGTCCAACCCATACGACTGCCAATTTTTTAACGAAAAATGACGAGTTTGGAACATATGAATAGCCAGGTGACCATTTGTCACTTTAATAGTCAGGGGACTCAACAAAGTAAGGTCGGAGATCATCCGTGTACTTTACCGTTCTTTGTACCGGACACATGGATGTATCCTGAATTCGCTTGTGGAATTTTTTTCATTCCACTCTGTGCATAGAATACTTATTCTGTATCTACTTCACGGTATGTAATACACAGTACAGTTGGTTATTAACATGCAAGAGGAAAGCGTATCAATATGCATTAATCCTCTAAAGAATGATAAATAAAATCGAGCATCATTAAAACTTCATATATGTGTACAGGAGAGAAGAACAAGAATAAGTGGGAAGCTGAAGAAATTACAGGAGCTTGTTCCTAACATGGATAAGGTAATCACATATATATTTCTATTCTAGTCCTTGTATTGAATCTATATATATGTTGCTTCAAATCATTCATTACCTTGTGAAGGTTTTGAAGCTAGCTTGAAAAAAAGGTCCAAAATTTTATTTCAAATAAAAAATGACATATCTTTAAAATCTTCTTGCAGCAAACAAGCTACGCAGATATGCTGGACTTGGCTGTGCAGCATATTAAAGGTCTTCAAAATGAAGTTCAGGTTTGTAAATATGTCATGCTGAGTTTCAAACATCATCATTATGATCCTCCTTCACATGATAGATTGCATTTTTGCAGTGGTAGTGACATCGAATCTATCTATGATATGCATGTGCATGGTAGAGTACATTCAATTTAACTTCTCTTGGCCAAAAAAGTATCTTCAAGGCTTGGAATCCAAGCAGGGACGAAACTATGCGGGGATTGAGAGAGACAGAGATGGACCGAAGGGACGACCCCTAAAAATTTTAAATTTATATATATTTTAGATATTTTCTTTTTATAAATTCGTCCCCCTTAAAATTTCATAAGTTGTCCCTCTTATCATAAAATTACAGGTCTGTCCTTGAAGAGAATTTCCCCCACCATAACTTTTATAGTTATTAAGTTTGTTTTTTGAAGTTAGATATTCTGGGATGATTACAAGGTAGTATTCGTTCAGAATTTTTCTTAGCCTATTGACAACTCTCATGCATTCACGTAGCTGCTCAAACTCGGGTTTTCCAGATAGAACAATATCTCCTTTTACCACACTAAGTTCAATCAATGGGTTAAAAAGTCATTGAATCAAAGTGGATAATAACGTTAAGTATAAGCATTCTCCAAATCAAGTTGTCCTAAATTTGGGGTCAGTTGTAAACTACTTTGCCTTTAGAATATGTTTAAAATGGCTTTCAACTCCAACATGTGTTTTCTTCGAGTTTATGTTTAACATTTATAACTCTCCCTTTGCAGAAACTCCACAAAGAATTGGAAACCTGTACATGCGGGTGCAAACAAAGCTTATGATGTTTGCTAAACAGGTTTAAGGAAACAAAGAACTTGTCTAATTTCCCAGTTTTGAAGCCAATACCAATTTAGCTTGCTTAGCTCGACTTAATAATGGAAAAAGTAGAGGGAAAAACTCGAAAATGTATATAAATGGACTGACATTGTTTCCCTTGTTTGAGAAGTTATTGAATTGGAAAATGGGGAAAAAAGGCAAATTGTTCCAAATTCCTTTATTAAAATTATGTGTCTGTCAAATAACATATGTTTTGGTTAAGAGTTCGAGTTGACATGTTTTCCCTGTTAAATTTCAGTGTCTGTCATGTAACATATATTTTGGCATTTATATTTTAGTTGGGAATGAAGAATTCTGTTGACATGTTTGGGTATTTGATTTGATATTTAGGGTTTATTTATATACATCTGTAGTGGTTTCCTTTTCGGTGTAGAAAGGTTGCAATTTAGGATTGGGGAAGGTTAAATGAAACTGCAATAATTTGAATTTCGTAATGTAATATCTGATCAAACATAACTTTAATTATTGATATTAAACATTTATATTCTTAGAACTCATGATGTTCAAATTCGAGACCTCAACGAATAACAATTTTTTTATCACCACCGAAATCGTTGAATCAATCGATTAAAATTATTGCATGATATAATTTGATTAAAATCAATTGATTAAAATTATTGCATTACATAATTTGATTGGTATTTTTTTCATTTTATGAGAGATGTTAAAAATAAAACAATTAAAATAATATTTGGAAATTTTTTGGACAACTTGGTTGCCATACCCAACGGTCAACACCGAACCTGCCACTTTAATTACAAACAGAACGTGTTTCCCTCTAAAGTAATCGAAGAGAGAGAGAGAGAGAAATAAATAAATTTAGCTTACATAGAAAAAAGATATTTTTTTCCTTCTTCAATGCATTCTCATCATGGTTTTAAGAATCAGATCGATTAGCGAATCGGTCATGTTATCGGTTCACTGATTTAATCGGTCGAATCGGTCTGACCGGTCGGAAGAACCGAACGACGTCATAATAATTAAAAAATTAAATAAAAATACCAAAAATATTTAATAAAAAATAATTTTGTATATCACAAGTCATATTCAAAGCAAGTCATAACATATATGAGTTAAAAACCATAAAATCAAGTGAAACAAAATGATTCAAATTAACTACAACATAATATTTAAGGTAAAACATATTAAATAATAAATATAATTATATAACTATAATTAAAAAATAAATTTGGGGCTAAAAAAATCATAATAAAATGATATTGTTTAGTTTAATTTTTTTTAAAAACAATCTCACATGGCTAAGAAACATAGAAGAACATCTCAAAAGTGAGTAAAAATATGAGAACAAAACAATCCCACATGGCTAAGAAACATAGAAGAGCATCCCAACTAACGTCTATAAATAATAGAGGTAATTTGACATTCAAAATCATAGAGACTTTTGGTGAGCATAAAGTGAACTATTTTTTCACTTCAATCAAACTCGAATTTTAGGCTTCAATCGAGCTTCTAATTTTTTTTTAGTTCAAGCCTTTTCGAGTTCAAGTTTCAATATTATATTTCGAATTCGAGTTGAACTTGATAATTTTTAGTCCGTGAGTTTGAGTCGAGTTGAGCTTACTTTTAAAGTTTGAGTCGAGCTCAGCAATACTCGAGTTCGACTTGGCTCGTTTAACAAACGACGTCGTTTGGTTTATTTTTTAAAAAAAAAAAACAAAATTGGCGGTTTTTCCCAGTTTTCAGCCGGTCTGGTTCGAACGGTTCAACGGTTCTGGCCGGTTCACTAGAAGCGGTTCAACCGATTTAGTTTGAACCGGACTAGGCAACGATTACCGGTTGAACCGACTGATCCGGTCCGATTTGATTTTCAAAACAATGATTCTCATGCATCGATTTTCTTTAACAAAGAGAAAGTGAAAGTGGAAGAATTTATTAATTCCCTTTTTCATGGATCAATATTTGCCACACCACCATGTCGTTTTCTCCGCCAAATCGATGTCGGATCCCAGCGGCTCTTTCATTTTTACTTTTTATCGTTTTATCATTTGTTGTTACTGTCTTCGTTGTATCACCTTCATGTAACAATGCTATCGAATCAGTAATTTTGTTTGTCATCTCCTTTTTTTGAAAAAAATAGTAAAGTACACAAATGATCCCTCGAATATAAATATTTTTTATTAAGTCTCTCAACTATTAAAAGTTACAAGATGATCCTCTGACTATAGAATGTTGCTTTGTTAAATCCCTTAATTATTAAAAGTTACAAAATGATCACTCGACTATTCATTATATTTCAAACTCGTTCTTTTTTTGTTAAAAGGTTGACGGTTGTCTAAGTTGGAAGTTAACATGATGACTAAGATATGATAGTCGTTTGAGATTTTGGGATAAGATTTTATCATATAACAGTCAACATGTTAACATTCAGCTCAAAATATCGTCAACTTTTAATGGAAAATGATAAGTTTGGAACATAATAAATAGTTAAATGATCATTTTATAACTTTTAATAGTCTAGTGACTCAATAAAGTAACACTCTAACTTTTAAAGTTAAAGGACTTAACAAAACAATATTTTATAGTCAATGGACCATTTATGTACTTTACCCAAAAAATATTATTGGCATTTACATCATTGGTAAATGCTCTTGCTTTGTGTTTTATTAAAGGGTAAAGTACACAAGTTGTCCTTCGATTATGGGCAATATTTGTTAAGTTCATCGAATATTATAAGTTACAAAATGATCTTTTATTATAGATCGTTGTTTTGTTGAGTCCCTCGATTATTAAAAGTTATAAATGGTCACACGACTATTCATATTTTTCAATTTCTGTTAAAAATTTAACTACGATCTGAGATATATGTTAACATGTTGATTGAGATATAATAAAGTATGATCCTAGAATCTTAAAAGATTATCATATCTCAGTTAGCATGTTAACGTCCAACTCAATCGACCGTCAATCTTTTAACAAAAAAATGAAGAGTTTAGAACATATGAATAGTCAGGTGACCATTTTGTAACTTTCAATAGTCGAAGAACTTAACAAAGTAATATCTTATAATTGAGAGATCATTTATAACTTTTAATAGTCGGGTAGTTCAATAAAACAACATCATAGTTGGGATCATTTGTGTAGTCAACCCTCTATTAAATTGCACTTGATTTAATAGCTCGAAGCACTGGTCAGAGTTTAAATTCTGAGCAAACAGGGTTAGGAGGTCACGCCGTAAGGAGTCTCTCCAAAACCCAATTTGGAAATTAATGTTGGTGTGGATAGATAGATTATGTTATTGATTTCCGTAGGATTTGTCGTGGACAATGGGGATATTTGTTGCTACCAACTTGCGTTGTTGGTTGTGAATTAGGCAAATTATTACAAAAGTTATTCTCGGTAAAACAATTCAGATGATATGTTAATAGTGTGTGTTTGCCCTATTTCCTTAATAATTCAGTTCAAATCTTGCAGGCCATGGTGAGGATATGGATTGATGGTGATGAAGGTGAATATATGACTGGGTTAACGGCAAGCTTTGGAGCGAAATTGGCCGAGGAAAAAGACAAAAGTCCCAAATCGACTCCTGTTTTCTCAAATCCCCTAACTGGCTGTTCTACTACTTCTTCTTCAAAGGTTTTGTCTCAATTTACTGTCTTCTCTCAATTTTTTCAACTTTCTTCTCCAATAACTGTTTGGCATTGTTTATTTATTATTATGAGTTAAGTGCATCCTTGTTTGATTGAGTTAAACATGTGGAAGAGATGACAATTTACTAAACTTTGAATAATTCTTAATAGTTTCATAAGCACTACCCTCTGATGTAAGCCGAATGAAAATTTTTAAAACATCACGGACAGAATATTTTGATTACAGCTATCTGGCGCTGTGGCCTTGTCTAAACGTGGTGATTGTGACTTTGTAACTAAGGCCAAAGTTGCAGTCAGGAGGTGCTGCAGCCTTGCTGGTGATAATGACAAAGAAGGTTATAAATTTTGTATTTTAAACTTATTTTGAACTTCAATTGGATCGTTTCTGTAACACCCCAACCCGTACCCGACCCGGATACGAGTCCGAAGTGTCACATTGACTTTTCAAACTTTGATTCTTGACAAAATTCAAAGAAAATTTAAAACTTTCCTTAGAGTAAAAGCAATTTAGTTACGTAATTTGACCACAATAACCAAAATCGTTCAGAGCATATTTAACTCAATTAATTAGTACATGCCAACTATATTCAAAATAACAAAAATCAATTAACTCATCTATTTTCTGATCTGAAATCTTGTAAGGGAGATGCTGACCTGTGCTACTCTTCACAGCTTCCATAATCACTTTCTGTAACCTGCGTGTGAAACACTCACACGCTAAATCGATGACTTAGTGAGGCATAAAGAAAACACATCTAATGGAATTCATACCCACTAATCATGCATGACTGTTTTATGCTATCAAATTATACAACTCATTTACATATATTCATGTATATTATGTAACAGATACCATAACCCCTATCACACATATATCATATCATGCACACATCATATCACCAATCATATACATATATCACATACATTGTTCTCATATCACCAAGACATATATGCACTTCTACCCTGTCACGAGAAATACACATATCATTATATCAAATTATGTTCTCTTTTCAAAGCCCATGTACACATGTGAGAACTATAGATATGTGAGTCTATAGAGGTTGTGCACTATGCTGTCACCACAGCTCATATAATTGCACCGAAGTGCCACGTAGAATTGCACCGGAGTGCCGCGTAGAATTACACCGTAGTGCCATATAATAATGTCCATAAGGACTACATATCATTCCTTAAGAATCATATACATATACTAGGGATCAAGTATGTGTCTCACCAGACTTCACACATGTTCCAAAGAATACATATATGTCCCGAAGGACCGCGTAGACCCTCAACTCTTGGCATGCCAACTATACCCCTAGCTCTCAAGACACATAACATGGGCATTTTCTTTTATACTTATCATTTCACATAACACATAGTTCAATTACTCATAGAATATTTTCATATGAGTCACATTTACATGTCACATAGCTTATATACTTTCTCACGTAGTTCCATAGATCCATATCACATAACATATATCCCAAAGTGCACATAATCATATATATATCATATAGCTTAGATCATTTCTCAGATATTCATATAAACATACATATCATATCTTGTTCACATATGATCATATATGCTTCATATAACACATAGAAACACCTAGAACACTTTCTCATAGCTTATATCAATTTTCAGAGTCCTTTCATATTACCTGATGATATATATCATATAGATATATAATAACGGATATCATATTATCTACCTTATGCTCCATTTCTTTGTGTTCCCTTAGATTATAAATTATGTCGTATTTCTAAACATATATCATTTAATAGTATTTTTATTTAGGTACTAATTTAATCTCTTTACTTAATTCAATTTCATATATTCATTATAATCTTTTCATATAGCTCCATTATACTAATTCTCATAATAAATCATACCACTATGTACTTGTCCAACTCATGTTTCCATTATGCATATACTGTTACCCATGTTTACCTAGTTCATATCACTTCTATAAACTCACTTTCATCATATTTTCCTATTATTACATATTTTATCTCATAACCATGTATCCACATAATCTTATATTTCATTATCATATTACATATATTTGTTCTCCTATGACTCTTAATAAACATCTATTTATATTTCCCTACATCTCTCGACTTATCTTCTATATTCCTATAATTTCATAACTTATTTTATATCATTTTCCCTTTTATTCACATAAACCATCTATTTATTTAGTTCAATTTCTCATGACTTCCACAATACTCTTTAATAAAACTTTGTAGCTCTTCACTTTAATACATAAACCATAGTTTCCTTTAATTTATCAATCTTCTCTATATAACTTATGTATCCTTATTTATGCCCTCGAATTCATACTATTCTCTTAGAGTCTCATAACATTTCTCGTATAATCACTTATACCTTATCATATGACTTATACTTGATTATCTTATTCTCTCATGTTCATTTCATTTCTTATAACTCTATCATATAACTTATTCCATGTTCTTCCATTATTACCTAATAAAATCTTACATAAATCATATATCATATACAAAGCATATTATTATCTTTAGTCATGCATACATACAATCAATGTAATACATATAATCACATATAGTTATAACCAACACATAATCATGTCTATGACTTCATGCATATTACTCTAGGAAATAGACTCATCGCAAGTCTTATTTCCATTAAACACTACATGTCACTAGTATGCACTCACCTTGGCCTCACTAGTCAATTCCAATATCTTATCTTTCCCTTGATCGATCTTACTTGCCAAATGTTCCGGAATTGCTTTATGCGCAGAATCTACATAAATGTACATTTTGAGGCAATCATTAGATACCTACACCTTGTAGTTGGATACTAGCAACTTAAACGAACTTATTAAACCAATATTTACAATTTTCCTTTAGGGGGAATCGGTTCCCTACTATGGGGGTATCGATTCCCTCATGACATTCTGGAAATGTTGTTCGTTTGAAGGGGTATCGGTTCCCCTTGAATGGGTACCGATTCCCCTTGCCCATAAATCATATTTTTAACTCGAAAATTACTTCATTTCCTCTCAAACACTTCATATATCACCCTTTTCATTCTTAACTCTAGTACACATACTTAAACCAATCTATATTCATTTATTTCATCTTAAACCTCAAAATCCTATCTTCCATATGAGATTCAAGAATCATACCAAATTTTCGATGTGTTCTAATTCCAATTCTAACACTTCATACTTCTTAATTAGATTGATGACAAGTCAAATTCATCCATAAAACTTCAACAACCATACCATATCAAAATTTCATCTTAAAACTCATATTGCAAATTCCTTCTTAATTCCTTTATCTTATTGTTTAAATCTCATATAAGCTTTCCTTAAGCTTATTTAATACCCAAAGAATCAAAACTAAGCTTAAAACTCAAGAATTAACCAACTGAAATTAAACTTACCTATTGTAGCTAAGCCCCACGTGAAGAAGAGAAAGCAAGAAGAAGAAAGCTTCCAGATAGCTCTCTTCCCACGTTTTTCACTCTTATAAAAGGGGGAAGAATATCTTTTAAAGGAAAAGACCATAATACCCTTAATTTCCTTTAATAATTACTAAATAACCTTCATTATATATTCAAATAATCATTGAATTATTCATTCTTCTACTTTAGTCATCAAATTCTGAAACTTTTCAATTTAGTCACTAACCCGGTATTGCGGATGTTACAGTTTCATTAAAGGAATGTAATGGTTTATTAGTCTCTTACATAAGCTTTCTTTTCAATATTTGTCTAGTGGTTGAAAATATGGATTGTTCTGATGATGGTACTCCTTTAAATATTTCGATACCTGTTGTGATGGTTCCAAAATCTGTGGGAGACGACCTTAAAAAAACTATGGCGAACAAGTGTGGTAAGCTCTTGACCTCACATGATATTTTTTTCCCCGTTTATTTTTGTTCTTCAGATGCATATGGGATCATTTCTAAATTATTGTAAACAAGATATCCTGTTCAAAGAGTGGTTTGTAATGTTCTAGGATGGAATGCAACTATTTGATTAAGCTGTTAAGGCTTAATTGAGTGACTTTAGTGTAAATATATGTCTGTCCTTTTTTTGACAAAACATTTTCAAGAAACATTTTATCACCCTTTAATCAGGTAAATAAAGAATTTTAATGGTTTAGATATAAATGACGGAATTCATTCCATTAATATAAGTTTTCATTTTGCAATTATAAACTTGTAATATAAGAATTTATGGCTTTCTGCTTTTTTCTTGAAAGCAAACTTAAGCTTTACATGAACTTTCCCTAGAATAGTATTCTTTTTTTTTCTCGAATTTTCAAGCAGGCAGTAATATAACTGGGGATTTAAGAGTAGAATGTCTTAGTAAGAAAGATAATTCAGGTCTGATTTGAATGTGGTTATTTTTTAGCAGAGGCTTTGAGGTGCTGGAATTTTCTGCTTGCTAATAATTAAGCCAGAGAAAGTTAAGAAAAGAAGTAAATTACAGGTAGAGAGAGTCATATATCTTGAATAGCTATTGCAGGTTGCCCTTCTTCGTGCTTCAGTTTGTATCGTTTTTTTCCTGAACAAGGTTCATGATTTTAATGTCCATATATTTATAGTCCCTCTCTCTTTATTTTATTGTATTTTCCTTCTGAAGCCCTACAGCCTAATTCCTCATTGGGTTTAACCTTGGTTGCTATTATAGGTTCTAGCTCTTAGTCAAGTTTCACACTTAAGTTCTCTTCTTGAGGTTTTCTTTTGTGTTGGTTCTTTATTTGTGGTTCACACTTTCGCTATTTCCCTGGGGCAATAGTCCACACTTGCATTTACAAGGATAAAATTTTGTCTATATATTTTACATGAAAATAAAAGAGCACTATGGTTTATTAGATCTTTTATAACCTGTTGTTCGTCTTTGCGTGTTGGTTTTAGCTTTGGGTATATTTAAATGAAAAATCCTTGAATCTTTTAGGTTTATTTTAATATGAAGATTCATGTAAACCAAATCATGCTAGTTTTTGATGCAGTTGAACTCTTAATATATGCACCAACTCGTTCCATCGTGGATGCCTCAGTGGTATTTTTGTGGGCAATGTCTGTTGGCACTCTTATTACTGCTTCACTTTGGCAAGAGTTTGGAACTTCAGAGCAACCTGATCAACACTGTGACGAATCATCACTGAAGGTTTGCCACAATCTAGTGCTATCATTATATGAAGTTCATAGTTGCATTTTGTATATTTATGTGTCCTAGAGATATTTGTTGATAGGGAATAATTGGTTATAATGTGCTTGACTAACATGTTCTCTATTGGTGCTCATAATCAACTTGTGCTGTTTTTAAAGTTTAGGTGATTATTTGTATAACAGTTTTTTATCCAAAGTATGTTCGTAGAGGTCCTCAGTTACTGTTCTCTCTGATTGGTTTGTGGCCTCCTAGACGTCATACACTTAGATTTTTCTTTTTCTAGATATTTTTATATTATCCAATGAGTTGATGTTCATGATTAGCATCCTTACAGTTTCTACTTCCTCATATATCTACAATGACAATTTGATGGGTTGAATGGTGTTCGTTCCATTGTTGCAATTAAATGTTTTCTGTTCACACATGACACTGTAATGAGATCTATTTGAGCTATGGTCCTTTGCCAGGAATTAGGAGAATATATATGCAATTGATGCTACACCATCAATCCTTATTTTATGCAAAGCTTTCTTTAAAAGTTCTGAATTTGAACAGATGAAGCACGGTTCAAAATGTAATTTATATATGAAATGGCCTCAGCAGTTCTGTAAGTTTTAACTATTGAAATTCTTTTTGATACATCTAACTCAATAACTAATTACTTCTAAATGTAATTTATATATGAAATATCTTATTTTATGTTATATTATGTGGGTATGATAGATGGTTAACTTGTCTCCCTGTAAGCAATTACCCCTGAAACTTTTGGACATGTTACTCATAAATTACATCAAAAGACCTTAGATGCTTGTAGAATTTCAGTTCTCATTCATCTAACCTCAGCACTTTCAAAGAAAACTGGTTTATTGTTACTTGTATTTCTTGTGTGTGAAGAAACCATATCCGTTTTATGTTAGTTTCTCCCTTCCTTATATTAGTATATCTGAATCTTCAGTTTCTTTTTGTTTCTATGATTTTAGCATCACGTCTGATTATTGGAGGAATTTAAGTGATATCTTTTTCCTTCTGTTGCCTTAGGAACCATCCAATACTGGAACAGGGAGTGGTGGTGATAAGGAAACCCTTGATATTACTGTAAAGGGTGCAATAATTTTTGTGATATTAGCATCTGTTTTTCTGTTGCTACTCTTCTTTTTCATGTGGCATGGTTTCTCTGGGTGCTGATTGTACTCTTCTGCATCGGTGGTGTTCAGGTACCATAGTTTTGCTTCTAATTTCTTTGTTTTCCCTTATGTTTTCTTTTTATCACTTTATGCTTGTATGCTTGTTGACTCTACCGATGGTCAGACATGGCATGTTAAAAGTAAACTACACCTCTAAGTTATTGGTTTGTCCCTGTTTTCTTACATTTTTTTACTCGCTGTTTGCAAAATGGAAATACAATGCAGAAAATATTAGCACCTCCAAATATATATATCCATAGCTAATAAATACATACAAGTGTTTTTAAGAAATGCTTGAGTGATAGGTTTAATGTTGTACTTCTGCATGCTTCTGTGGGAACCATGCATATGAACGGTATTGAAATAGCTATTTTTTTCCTTTTGGTATTAAAAAATTAGCTATATATATACATTTCATAGTGATATATTATCTTATTAACCCTTGTGTATTTTTTTGTATCCAGGGGATACACACAGTCATTATGACTCCTATAGAAAGGTATGCTTATAACTTTGATTATCGCTACCAAACCTGTCAAATAGTTGTTTTACAAGATTTAATCCTCTATTTTAATCCTTAGCAAAAATAAAAATTCTATTTTAATCCTCTAAAAAATTATTAGTCTAAGTTAATTTTGTTTAACACAGTTATTAGTTTTGGTCTCCATAAATTTTATAATTTCATCTCAATCTTCCAAACTTAACATTCTAACTTCACCATTACCTAAAGAGGTAAATTTATCTTTTCCTTTTCAAGATATTTTATATATTTGAAAGATCTTTAATCATAATTCCTTATTCTCATATCCAAATATAATATTAAATACAAATATAGATAATAAGTGGTTTAGAAAAATAAATAAAGAATTAAGAGTAATATATTTCTCGATGAAACCGTACATTCAAAAGGATAGTTATTTGAAGTCATTAAACGGTTTCAGTAGTTAAAAAAGGGTTTCATTAGTTAAAAAGGGTGTTGTTCTTTCTGAGATTCTGATTAACATCTATATTTATAGGTATATATGCATTGTCAATGATTAAGAAAGATTCTAAATAAATATATCTTATAAATTATAATCATTCTAAAGTATTTTAAAAAAAATAATCCTTTATTAAAAAAGTTATATGTTTATGCTTTTAAATTTTATAAGTTTATTTTATATTGTTTTTGTTCTATTTTTTCAAAAAAAAAGTATTTTTTACGTCATTTATATATAAAATATCAGATTTGAAAATAAAGATAAAATCATTCAAGGACTTTCTAGGATATGAATGTTTTTTTTAGAGAAATTTAAATAAACACATATCATACCCATTTTTTAGAGTTTAGGAGTTTGATCTTACTGTATATATTAATAACTTTATATCAGAATGCATGTTTACGATTTTACTTTTAAAACTAACACTTAAATAACGATACCCATCAAGTGGCCTCACTGGTTAAAATGATTGTTGTTCTTTCTAGAGGTTTTAAGTTCGAGTAGCTCAGTCTGTAGGATGTGTGCGTTGTAGATTCTATTGGTTCAAATAAACTATATATTTCTTAATCTATTTTGAACTCGGGCATGAATATCAAATTTGGATACGTGTCTGATACAGAAAGTTTTGGACATGAAGTTTATGTTATGTTGCAGAAAAAAACTAAAAAAGATCATTGCAGGTTTTAGTGTTACAATGGGCAACAGAGACTATAGCTCTCAAGGCAGTGCTAACGGTAGTCATGGAGTGTCAAGGCTGAAGTCCCAATTGAGTTTCACTAGACAAGATTCTCTTTCTCAGATCTCTGAAGTAACTGAGAATCTTGTTGATGGTGTCAACTCTAACAGTAACCACCAAAATGCTGCACATTCATTTGCTGCTGCTGGCTTTGGAATAGATTCATGGGATAATACAAACTCCATTGTGTTTTCTGCCTCACCAAGCAAGAGGGCTAAAAATATCGATGTCGATATTTACAACTGTCTGAATGCCTTGGACACTCAGGTACCATTCATGGAAAAATAACTTAATGGCGCTTGTTTCCCGTGAAAATGAACTTTTAGGAGGCTTTTATTTCTCATTCTTTGCCCAATATGGTTGTTTGCCAAATAAGAGCATGATTTGCAGCTAACAGTAGCGCCATTGATTTAGCTTGTCATCACATGGATGGATATCAAAGTGCTTTACAATCATGCCATTTACTTCTCAGTATTGACCTCATATGTTCCCATTTGATCTTGATTTCAGTTTAGCTTGCCCCAAACAACACTTGAGATGGCCACGGTTGAACAGCTGCTACATATTCCTGAAGATTCTGTGCCTTGTAAAATCCGAGCCAAGCGTGGCTGTGCGACTCATCCTCGAAGCATTGCTGAAAGAGTAAGTTAAGATTTAAGAGAGGTTGCTATAGCTGCTCAGAAATCGAATTGTTTATTTTTAGCAAAATCTAAAGATGTCAGTGAAGGTTCATAAGACCAACCTATAGCCTTTTAGAATAGCCAGTTCTATCAAGCTGCAAGTTCTGTCTCAGAAAGTTCAACTTTCTTATATGCCTTGCACATATGGAAAAATTTTCAGGCATATCAACTGTTGTCGGTGCTGTGGTTTAGGATGCATCCATGTGTCCTTTTTTGTTATTGTTCCTTTGTAGGTAAAATACACAAATGATCCCCGACTATAGGGTGATATTTTGTTTATCCCCCAACTATTTGAAAATACAAAATGGTCCCTCGACTATAGGGCATTGCTTAGTTGAGTCTCCTAATTATTAAAAATTACAAAATGGTCATCTGACTATTCATATGTTCCAAGCTCGTTATTTTCCGTTAAAAGATAGACTACAGTCTGAGCTGAACATTAACCTGTTGAATGGGATATGATAAAATCTGATCTTAAAATCTCAAAAGACTATCATATCTCAGTTAGCATATTAACGTCCAACCCATACGACTGCCAATTTTTTAACGAAAAATGACGAGTTTGGAACATATGAATAGCCAGGTGACCATTTTGTCACTTTTAATAGTCAGGGTACTCAACAAAGTAAGGTCGGAGATCATCTGTGTACTTTACCGTTCTTTGTACCGGACACATGGATGTATCCTGAATTCGCTTGTGGAATTTTTTTTCATTCCACTCTGTGCATAGAATACTTATTCTGTATCTACTTCACGGTATGTAATACACAGTTACAGTTGGTTATTAAGATGCAAGAGGAAAGCGTATCAATATGCATTAATCCTCTAAAGAATGATAAATAAAATCGAGCATCATTAAAACTTCATATATGTGTACAGGAGAGAAGAACAAGAATAAGTGGGAAGCTGAAGAAATTACAGGAGCTTGTTCCTAACATGGATAAGGTAATCACATATATATTTCTATTCTAGTCCTTGTATTGAATCTATATATATGTTGCTTCAAATCATTCATTACCTTGTGAAGGTTTTGAAGCTAGCTTGAAAAAAAGGTCCAAAATTTTATTTCAGATAAAAAATGACATATCTTTAAAATCTTCTTGCAGCAAACAAGCTACGCAGATATGCTGGACTTGGCTGTGCAGCATATTAAAGGTCTTCAAAATGAAGTTCAGGTTTGTAAATATGTCATGCTGAGTTTCAAACATCATCATTATGATCCTCCTTCACATGATAGATTGCATTTTTGCAGTGGTAGTGGCATCGAATCTATCTATGATATGCATGTGCATGGTAGAGTACATTCAATTTAACTTCTCTTGGCCAAAAAAGTATCTTCAAGGCTTGGAATCCAAGCAGGGACGAAACTATGTGGGGATTGAGAGAGACAGAGATGGACCGAAGGGACGACCCCTAAAAATTTTAAATTTATATATATTTTAGATATTTTATTTTTATAAATTCGTCCCCCTTAAAATTTCATAAGTTGTCCCTCTTATCATAAAATTACAGGTCTGTCCTTGAAGAGAATTTCCCCCACCATAACTTTTATAGTTATTAAGTTTGTTTTTTGAAGTTAGATATTCTGGGATGATTACAAGGTAGTATTCGTTCAGAATTTTTCTTAGCCTATTAACAACTCTCATGCATTCATGTAGCTGCTCAAACTCGGGTTTTCCAGATAGAACAATATCTCCTTTTACCACACTAAGTTCAATCAATGGGTTAAAAAGTCATTGAATCAAAGTGGATAATAACGTTAAGTATAAGCATTCTCCAAATCAAGTTGTCCTAAATTTGGGGTCAGTTGTAAACTACTTTGCCTTTAGAATATGTTTAAAATGGCTTTCAACTCCAACATGTGTTTTCTTCGAGTTTATGTTTAACATTTATAACTCTCCCTTTGCAGAAACTCCACAAAGAATTGGAAACCTGTACATGCGGGTGCAAACAAAGCTTATGATGTTTGCTAAACAGGTTTAAGGAAACAAAGAACTTGTCTAATTTCCCAGTTTTGAAGCCAATACCAATTTAGCTTGCTTAGCTCGACTTAATAATGTAAAAAGTAGAGGGAAAAAACTCGAAAATGTATATAAATGGACTGACATTGTTTCCCTTGTTTGAGAAGTTATTGAATTGGAAAATGGGGAAAAAAAGGCAAATTGTTCCAAATTCCTTTATTAAAATTATGTGTCTGTCAAATAACATATGTTTTGGTTAAGAGTTCGAGTTGACATGTTTTCCCTGTTAAATTTCAGTGTCTGTCATGTAACATATATTTTGGCATTTATATTTTAGTTGGGAATGAAGAATTCTGTTGACATGTTTGGGTATTTGATTTGATATTTAGGGTTTATTTATATACATCTGTAGTGGTTTCCTTTTCGGTGTAGAAAGGTTGCAATTTAGGATTGGGGAAGGTTAAATGAAACTGCAATAATTTGAATTTCGTAATGTAATATCTGATCAAACATAACTTTTAATTATTTGATATTAAACATTTATATTCTTAGAACTCATGATGTTCAAATTCGAGACCTCAACGAATAACAATTTTTTTATCACCACCGAAATCGTTGAATCAATCGATTAAAATTATTGCATGATATAATTTGATTAAAATCAATTGATTAAAATTATTGCATTACATAATTTGATTGGTATTTTTTCATTTATGAGAGATGTTAAAAATAAAACAATTAAAATAATATTTGGAAATTTTTTGGACAACTTGGTTGCCATACCCAACGGTCAACACCGAACCTGCCACTTTAATTACAAACAGAACGTGTTTCCCTCTAAAGTAATCGAAGAGAGAGAGAGAGAGAAATAAATAAATTTAGCTTACATAGAAAAAAGATATTTTTTTCCTTCTTCAATGCATTCTCATCATGGTTTTAAGAATCAGATCGATTAGCGAATCGGTCATGTTATCGGTTCACTGATTTAATCGGTCGAATCGGTCTGACCGGTCGGAAGAACCGAACGACGTCATAATAATTAAAAAATTAAATAAAAATACCAAAAATATTTAATAAAAAATAATTTTGTATATCACAAGTCATATTCAAAGCAAGTCATAACATATATGAGTTAAAAACCATAAAATCAAGTGAAACAAAATGATTCAAATTAACTACAACATAATATTTAAGGTAAAACATATTAAATAATAAATATAATTATATAACTATAATTAAAAAATAAATTTGGGGCTAAAAAAATCATAATAAAATGATATTGTTTAGTTTAATTTTTTTTAAAAACAATCTCACATGGCTAAGAAACATAGAAGAACATCTCAAAAGTGAGTAAAAATATGAGAACAAAACAATCCCACATGGCTAAGAAACATAGAAGAGCATCCCAACTAACGTCTATAAATAATAGAGGTAATTTGACATTCAAAATCATAGAGACTTTTGGTGAGCATAAAGTGAACTATTTTTTCACTTCAATCAAACTCGAATTTTAGGCTTCAATCGAGCTTCTAATTTTTTTTTAGTTCAAGCCTTTTCGAGTTCAAGTTTCAATATTATATTTCGAATTCGAGTTGAACTTGATAATTTTTAGTCCGTGAGTTTGAGTCGAGTTGAGCTTACTTTTAAAGTTTGAGTCGAGCTCAGCAATACTCGAGTTCGACTTGGCTCGTTTAACAAACGACGTCGTTTGGTTTATTTTAAAAAAAAAAAAAACAAAATTGGCGGTTTTTCCCAGTTTTCAGCCGGTCTGGTTCGAACGGTTCAACGGTTCTGGCCGGTTCACTAGAAGCGGTTCAACCGATTTAGTTTGAACCGGACTAGGCAACGATTACCGGTTGAACCGACTGATCCGGTCCGATTTGATTTTCAAAACAATGATTCTCATGCATCGATTTTCTTTAACAAAGAGAAAGTGAAAGTGGAAGAATTTATTAATTCCCTTTTTCATGGATCAATATTTGCCACACCACCATGTCGTTTTCTCCGCCAAATCGATGTCGGATCCCAGCGGCTCTTTCATTTTTACTTTTTATCGTTTTATCATTTGTTGTTACTGTCTTCGTTGTATCACCTTCATGTAACAATGCTATCGAATCAGTAATTTTGTTTGTCATCTCCTTTTTTGAAAAAAATAGTAAAGTACACAAATGATCCCTCGAATATAAATATTTTTTATTAAGTCTCTCAACTATTAAAAGTTACAAGATGATCCTCTGACTATAGAATGTTGCTTTGTTAAATCCCTTAATTATTAAAAGTTACAAAATGATCACTCGACTATTCATTATATTTCAAACTCGTTCTTTTTTGTTAAAAGGTTGACGGTTGTCTAAGTTGGAAGTTAACATGATGACTAAGATATGATAGTCGTTTGAGATTTTGGGATAAGATTTTATCATATAACAGTCAACATGTTAACATTCAGCTCAAAATATCGTCAACTTTTAATGGAAAATGATAAGTTTGGAACATAATAAATAGTTAAATGATCATTTTATAACTTTTAATAGTCTAGTGACTCAATAAAGTAACACTCTAACTTTTAAAGTTAAAGGACTTAACAAAACAATATTTTATAGTCAATGGACCATTTATGTACTTTACCCAAAAAATATTATTGGCATTTACATCATTGGTAAATGCTCTTGCTTTGTGTTTTATTAAAGGGTAAAGTACACAAGTTGTCCTTCGATTATGGGCAATATTTTGTTAAGTTCATCGAATATTATAAGTTACAAAATGATCTTTTATTATAGATCGTTGTTTTGTTGAGTCCCTCGATTATTAAAAGTTATAAATGGTCACACGACTATTCATATTTTTCAATTTCTGTTAAAAATTTAACTACGATCTGAGATATATGTTAACATGTTGATTGAGATATAATAAAGTATGATCCTAGAATCTTAAAAGATTATCATATCTCAGTTAGCATGTTAACGTCCAACTCAATCGACCGTCAATCTTTTAACAAAAAAATGAAGAGTTTAGAACATATGAATAGTCAGGTGACCATTTTGTAACTTTCAATAGTCGAAGAACTTAACAAAGTAATATCTTATAATTGAGAGATCATTTATAACTTTTAATAGTCGGGTAGTTCAATAAAACAACATCATAGTTGGGATCATTTGTGTAGTCAACCCTCTATTAAATTGCACTTGATTTAATAGCTCGAAGCACTGGTCAGAGTTTAAATTCTGAGCAAACAGGGTTAGGAGGTCACGCCGTAAGGAGTCTCTCCAAAACCCAATTTGGAAATTAATGTTGGTGTGGATAGATAGATTATGTTATTGATTTCCGTAGGATTTGTCGTGGACAATGGGGATATTTGTTGCTACCAACTTGCGTTGTTGGTTGTGAATTAGGCAAATTATTACAAAAGTTATTCTCGGTAAAACAATTCAGATGATATGTTAATAGTGTGTGTTTGCCCTATTTCCTTAATAATTCAGTTCAAATCTTGCAGGCCATGGTGAGGATATGGATTGATGGTGATGAAGGTGAATATATGACTGGGTTAACGGCAAGCTTTGGAGCGAAATTGGCCGAGGAAAAAGACAAAAGTCCCAAATCGACTCCTGTTTTCTCAAATCCCCTAACTGGCTGTTCTACTACTTCTTCTTCAAAGGTTTTGTCTCAATTTACTGTCTTCTCTCAATTTTTTTCAACTTTCTTCTCCAATAACTGTTTGGCATTGTTTATTTATTATTATGAGTTAAGTGCATCCTTGTTTGATTGAGTTAAACATGTGGAAGAGATGACAATTTACTAAACTTTTGAATAATTCTTAATAGTTTCATAAGCACTACCCTCTGATGTAAGCCGAATGAAAATTTTTAAAACATCACGGACAGAATATTTTGATTACAGCTATCTGGCGCTGTGGCCTTGTCTAAACGTGGTGATTGTGACTTTGTAACTAAGGCCAAAGTTGCAGTCAGGAGGTGCTGCAGCCTTGCTGGTGATAATGACAAAGAAGGTTATAAATTTTGTATTTTAAACTTATTTTGAACTTCAATTGGATCGTTTCTGTAACACCCCAACCCGTACCCGACCCGGATACGAGTCCGAAGTGTCACATTGACTTTTCAAACTTTGATTCTTGACAAAATTCAAAGAAAATTTAAAACTTTCCTTAGAGTAAAAGCAATTTAGTTACGTAATTTGACCACAATAACCAAAATCGTTCAGAGCATATTTAACTCAATTAATTAGTACATGCCAACTATATTCAAAATAACAAAAATCAATTAACTCATCTATTTTCTGATCTGAAATCTTGTAAGGGAGATGCTGACCTGTGCTACTCTTCACAGCTTCCATAATCACTTTCTGTAACCTGCGTGTGAAACACTCACACGCTAAATCGATGACTTAGTGAGGCATAAAGAAAACACATCTAATGGAATTCATACCCACTAATCATGCATGACTGTTTTATGCTATCAAATTATACAACTCATTTACATATATTCATGTATATTATGTAACAGATACCATAACCCCTATCACACATATATCATATCATGCACACATCATATCACCAATCATATACATATATCACATACATTGTTCTCATATCACCAAGACATATATGCACTTCTACCCTGTCACGAGAAATACACATATCATTATATCAAATTATGTTCTCTTTTCAAAGCCCATGTACACATGTGAGAACTATAGATATGTGAGTCTATAGAGGTTGTGCACTATGCTGTCACCACAGCTCATATAATTGCACCGAAGTGCCACGTAGAATTGCACCGGAGTGCCGCGTAGAATTACACCGTAGTGCCATATAATAATGTCCATAAGGACTACATATCATTCCTTAAGAATCATATACATATACTAGGGATCAAGTATGTGTCTCACCAGACTTCACACATGTTCCAAAGAATACATATATGTCCCGAAGGACCGCGTAGACCCTCAACTCTTGGCATGCCAACTATACCCCTAGCTCTCAAGACACATAACATGGGCATTTTCTTTTATACTTATCATTTCACATAACACATAGTTCAATTACTCATAGAATATTTTCATATGAGTCACATTTACATGTCACATAGCTTATATACTTTCTCACGTAGTTCCATAGATCCATATCACATAACATATATCCCAAAGTGCACATAATCACATATATCATATCATATAGCTTAGATCATTTCTCAGATATTCATATAAACATACATATCATATCTTGTTCACATATGATCATATATGCTTCATATAACACATAGAAACACCTAGAACACTTTCTCATAGCTTATATCAATTTTCAGAGTCCTTTCATATTACCTGATGATATATATATCATATAGATATATAATAACGGATATCATATTATCTACCTTATGCTCCATTTCTTTGTGTTCCCTTAGATTATAAATTATGTCGTATTTCTAAACATATATCATTTAATAGTATTTTTATTTAGGTACTAATTTAATCTCTTTACTTAATTCAATTTCATATATTCATTATAATCTTTTCATATAGCTCCATTATACTAATTCTCATAATAAATCATACCACTATGTACTTGTCCAACTCATGTTTCCATTATGCATATACTGTTACCCATGTTTACCTAGTTCATATCACTTCTTATAAACTCACTTTCATCATATTTTCCTATTATTACATATTTTATCTCATAACCATGTATCCACATAATCTTATATTTCATTATCATATTACATATATTTGTTCTCCTATGACTCTTAATAAACATCTATTTATATTTCCCTACATCTCTCGACTTATCTTCTATATTCCTATAATTTCATAACTTATTTTATATCATTTTCCCTTTTTATTCACATAAACCATCTATTTATTTAGTTCAATTTCTCATGACTTCCACAATACTCTTTAATAAAACTTTGTAGCTCTTCACTTTAATACATAAACCATAGTTTCCTTTAATTTATCAATCTTCTCTATATAACTTATGTATCCTTATTTATGCCCTCGAATTCATACTATTCTCTTAGAGTCTCATAACATTTCTCGTATAATCACTTATACCTTATCATATGACTTATACTTGATTATCTTATTCTCTCATGTTCATTTCATTTCTTATAACTCTATCATATAACTTATTCCATGTTCTTCCATTATTACCTAATAAAATCTTACATAAATCATATCATATACAAAGCATATTATTATCTTTAGTCATGCATACATACAATCAATGTAATACATATAATCACATATAGTTATAACCAACACATAATCATGTCTATGACTTCATGCATATTACTCTAGGAAATAGACTCATCGCAAGTCTTATTTCCATTAAACACTACATGTCACTAGTATGCACTCACCTTGGCCTCACTAGTCAATTCCAATCTCTTATCTTTCCCTTGATCGATCTTACTTGCCAAATGTTCCGGAATTGCTTTATGCGCAGAATCTACATAAATGTACATTTTGAGGCAATCATTAGATACCTACACCTTGTAGTTGGATACTAGCAACTTAAACGAACTTATTAAACCAATATTTACAATTTTCCTTTAGGGGGAATCGGTTCCCTACTATGGGGGTATCGATTCCCTCATGACATTCTGGAAATGTTGTTCGTTTGAAGGGGTATCGGTTCCCCTTGAATGGGTACCGATTCCCCTTGCCCATAAATCATATTTTTAACTCGAAAATTACTTCATTTCCTCTCAAACACTTCATATATCATCCCCTTTTCATTCTTAACTCTAGTACACATACTTAAACCAATCTATATTCATTTATTTCATCTTAAACCTCAAAATCCTATCTTCCATATGAGATTCAAGAATCATACCAAATTTTCGATGTGTTCTAATTCCAATTCTAACACTTCATACTTCTTAATTAGATTGATGACAAGTCAAATTCATCCATAAAACTTCAACAACCATACCATATCAAAATTTCATCTTAAAACTCATATTGCAAATTCCTTCTTAATTCCTTTATCTTATTGTTTAAATCTCATATAAGCTTTCCTTAAGCTTATTTAATACCCAAAGAATCAAAACTAAGCTTAAAACTCAAGAATTAACCAACTGAAATTAAACTTACCTATTGTAGCTAAGCCCCACGTGAAGAAGAGAAAGCAAGAAGAAGAAAGCTTCCAGATAGCTCTCTTCCCACGTTTTCACTCTTATAAAAGGGGGAAGAATATCTTTTAAAGGAAAAGACCATAATACCCTTAATTTCCTTTAATAATTACTAAATAACCTTCATTATATATTCAAATAATCATTGAATTATTTCATTCTTCTACTTTAGTCATCAAATTCTGAAACTTTTCAATTTAGTCACTAACCCGGTATTGCGGATGTTACAGTTTCATTAAAGGAATGTAATGGTTTATTAGTCTCTTACATAAGCTTTCTTTTCAATATTTGTCTAGTGGTTGAAAATATGGATTGTTCTGATGATGGTACTCCTTTAAATATTTCGATACCTGTTGTGATGGTTCCAAAATCTGTGGGAGACGACCTTAAAAAACTATGGCGAACAAGCGTGGTAAGCTCTTGACCTCACATGATATTTTTTCCCCCGTTTATTTTTGTTCTTCAGATGCATATGGGATCATTTCTAAATTATTGTAAACAAGATATCCTGTTCAAAGAGTGGTTTGTAATGTTCTAGGATGGAATGCAACTATTTGATTAAGCTGTTAAGGCTTAATTGAGTGACTTTAGTGTAAATATATGTCTGTCCTTTTTTTTGACAAAACATTTTCAAGAAACATTTTATCACCCTTTAATCAGGTAAATAAAGAATTTTAATGGTTTAGATATAAATGACGGAATTCATTCCATTAATATAAGTTTTTCATTTTGCAATTATAAACTTGTAATATAAGAATTTATGGCTTTCTGCTTTTTTCTTGAAAGCAAACTTAAGCTTTACATGAACTTTCCCTAGAATAGTATTCTTTTTTTCTGCAATTAATCACTGGTTTAATCGGTCGAATCGATCTGACCGATCAGAAGAATCGGACGACGACATAATTATTTTAAAAAATAAATAAAAATACCAAAAATATTTAATAAAAAATATTTTTGTATATCACAAGTCATATTCAAAGCAAGTCATAACATATATGAGTTAAAAACCATAAAAATCAAGTGAAACAAAATGATTCAAATTAACTACAACATAATATTTAAGGTAAAACATATTAAATAATAAATATAATTATATAACTATAATTAAAAAATAAATTTGGGGCTAAAAAAATCATAACAAAATGATATTGTTTGGTTTAATTTTTTTTTAAAATAGTCTCACATGGCTAAGAAACATAGAAGAACATCCCAAAAGTCTAAAGAGTAAAAATATGAGAACAAAATAATCTCACATGGCTAAGAAACATAGAAGAGCATCCCAACTAACTTCTATAAATAATAGAGGTAATTTGACATTCAAAATCATGTAGACTTTTGGTGAGCATAAAGTGAATTATTTTTTCACTTCAATCAAGCTCGAATTTTAGGCTTCAATCGAGCTTCTAAATTTTTTTTGAGTTCAAGCCTTTTCGAGTTCAAGTTTCAATATTATATTTTCGAGTTCGAGTTGAACTTGATAATTTTTAGTTCGTGAATTTGAGTCGAGTTGAGATTACTTTTAAAGTTTGAGTCGAGTTAAGCTTACTTTTAAAGTTTGAGTCGAGCTCAGCAATACTCGAGTTCGGCTTGGCTCGTTTAACAAACGACGTCGTTTGGTTTATTTTAAAAAAAAAACAAAATTGGGGATTTTCCCCGGTTTTTTTCGGTTTTCAGCCGGTCCGGTTCGAACGGTTCAACGATTCTGGCCGGTTCACTAGTAACGGTTCAACCGATTTAGTTTGAAACGGACTAGACAACGATTCCCAATTGAACCGGTCGGTCTAATCCGATTTGATTTTCAAAACAATGATTCTCGTGCATCGATTTTCTTTAAAAAGAGAAAGTGAAAGTGGAAGAATTTATTAATTCCCTTTTTCTTGGATCAATATTTGCCACACCACCATGTCGTTTTCTCTGGCAAATCGATGTCGGATTCCAGCGGCTCTTTCATTTTTACTTTTTATCGTTTTATCATTTGTTGTTATTGTCGTCGCTGTATCGCCTTCATGTAACAATACTATCGGATCGGTAATTTTGTTTGTCATCTCTTTTTTTGAAAAAAATGGTAAAGTACACAAATGATCCCTCGAATATAAATATTATTTTATTAAGTCCCTCAACTATTAAAAGTTACAAGATGATCCTCTGACTATAGAATGTTGCTTTGTTAAATCTCTTAACTATTAAAAGTTACAAAATGATCACTCGACTATTCATTATATTTCAAACTCGTTCTTTTTTGTTAAAAGGTTGACGGTTGTCTAAGTTGGAAGTTATCATGATGACTAATATATGATAGTCGTTTGAGATTTTGGGATAAGATTTTATCATATAACAGTCAACATGTTAACATTCAGCTCAAAATATCGTCAACTTTTAATGGAAAATGATAAGTTTGGAACATAATAAATAGTTAAATGATCATTTTATAACTTTTAATAGTCTAGTGACTCAATAAGGTAACACTCTAACTTTTAAAAGTTAAAGGACTTAACAAAGCAATATTCTATAGTCAATGGACCATTTATGTATTTTACCCAAAAAAATATTATTGGCATTTACATCATTGGTAAATGCTCTTGCTTTGTGTTTTATTAAAGGGTAAAGTACACAAGTTGTCCTCCGATTATAGGTAATATTTTGTTAAGTTCATCGAATATTATAAGTTACAAAATGATCCTTTATTATAGGTCGTTGTTTTGTTGAGTCCCTCGATTATTAAAAGTTATAAATGGTCACACGACTATTCATATTTTTCAATTTCTGTTAAAAATTTAACTACGATCTGAGATGGATGTTAACATGTTGATTGAGATACAATAAAGTATTGTAACACCCTCAACCCGTATCCGACCCAGATACAAGTCTGAGGTGTCACATTGACTTTTCTAACTTTAAACTTTTAACGAAAACCAATGAAATTTAAAGCTTTTATTAAAATAACATTGTCACTGTACACGAGTTAACCAAAACAAGACAAAACTAATCAGAGCATTTGTAACTACCACTTTTCTTACATGCCAACACACTACATACAACAAAATACCTACTGTGACTTTACTTCTGATCTGATCGCTGAGTAGAGATAGGTTGATCTGCAAATTCCTATTCTTGATTCTCATGCTCTTCGAAACCTACGTGTAAAAACACTTACACGCTAAGTCATAGACTTAGTGAGGCATAATTACATAATAAAGAATTACTAAAATATAAACAGGTCGTCTACTATCCAAACACAATTATACTATCATACCATCATGTATTATACCACATATGAGCCAATATAAATCATAATAATACCATATTAAGATACAATTATATACATCCTCGTTATGTCTTATTTAAACCCATATACACTATTGAAAACCCAAGGTATACGAGTATTATGAGGTTGTGCACACGTATTCTGTCACCACAGCTCAATGAATGTTCCAAAGGACCTATCCAGAGGTCATAAAGATCCTCGGTAACTATCCAGAGGTCATAAAGATCCTCGGTAACTATCCAGAGGTCATAAAGATCCTCGGTAACTATCTAGAGGTCATAAAGATCCTCGGTAACTGTCCATAGGTCCCGAAGAACCTAGGTAAACTATCCATATGTTCCTTAGAACATAGGTATACTGTCCATATGTCTCGAAAGACATAGGTAGTTCTTTGACTCTTGGCATACCAACTATACTTACAGTTCTCATAACTCATATCATGGCATTGTCTTTTACCTTATTATATATTCATACATCATATCACATTTTTCTTTTTCTATAGCTCTTTATCACATGTTCATATGATCATCTTATTACCTATACCTTTTCATATAACCATTACATACATACATGCATGTCATCATTTATGTTTTTATCATAATCCTATAGTATTATCCTTCATCTCTTTTATATCTTGTTCATTTTTCATCCAATAACTTATATAAATGTATATATATCACGTATACTAGTTCCTAGGTCCCATCACACTAGCATATTTTCATATTTTGTAATCACGTAGTTTATTTTTTTCATATAATTCATGTCACTCCTCATATGATTTCATATTCATATTCTATATTTCATATTCTTTCTTATGTCCTTTTCATACTTCTTATTTCATATTCTTATGAAATCATATTGATCATTTTAACTATTTCACATATTTAACACATTTATCTACATATTTACACAACTCATATAATATATATATATACTGTAACATGTCAATACATATGCTCATTCATACATATAAACCATAACAAACACAGCACACACACTTCATATACCTAATATAGATATCTCGTAACTCATTCATATATAAGCTCTAATCTGGAAAATATACTTACCACAATCTGCATAGTATATCCCATAATGTATATGGTATGAATTCATATCATATTTAATAATATTGAATGAATCATGTATCAAGATATTAAATCTAGACTTATCGCAAGTCTAAAACTGAATATACTAACATAATCCTGTTATGCTCATGCACTCACCTTAGCCTTGTTTGAATTGAATCAATTCTAACCCTTCGATTACTTTGAAGCAAAGTCACGTTCAATATCTACATAAGCATAATTTTCAAGATGATTATCAGATGCCTAAGTCTTGAAATTAACCTCTAATAGCCTACCAATATAAGGGATTAATAGTTTAGTCTCTCTTCTTTCTTCTTCTTTTTTTTCATTATGGGGGAATCGGTTCCCCCCTGGGGGTATCGATTCCCCTCTAGCATTCTAGAAATTCATATTCGTTTGAGGGGGAATCGATTCCCCTTGAATGGGTACCGATTCCCCTAGCCCAGAAATCCCATTTTGAGCTCGAAAATCACCTTATTTCAGCTTAAACCTTCTTATTTCACTTCCTTTAATACTCCTAACTTTAATACACATACTTAAACTTATTTCTATTCCCTAATCACTTCTTTAACTTCAAATCTAGTCATTCCCATGTAATTGCAAAAATTATACTAGTTTTGCAAAATGTTCAAATTCCTATTCTAACACTTCCTATCCCTTAATTGACTTGATGACAAGTCAAATTCAACTTTCAATTCTCAATATAAACTTTATTTCGATATTTCATTCAAAAACTTCAAATCTTTAAATCCTCATAAACTCTTCATTTTGTTGTTTTAAAGCAAATTAATCTTTCCTTAATCTTACTTAGCATATAATAATCAAAACTAAACTTAAATTTCAGCACATAATCAGCTCAAGAGAAAACTCACCTTTGCTTGGCTTCACACGTGAAGAAGAAGAAGAAAAAGAAGGGAACTCTGGAAACCTCTAAACTTTGTTTCCTTCCTTCCACGTGTATCTATATATACCATATATTATTATTATATTTTTCTTTTCTTTACAAATGACCATACTATCCTTTCATTCCTCATTCTTTTCAATTTGATCTTACACCTCATTTCTCATATAAGTCTTTAAACCACTCAATTATTCTAATTTAAATCACCAAATTTTGAAACCTTATAATTTAGTCACTAACCCGGTATTGAGGATGTTACAAATCTCTCATCCTTTTAAGAAAATTCATCCTCGAATTTCCATTACACATATCGATAAGAACATATCTTTCAATGTTCTCATGCTCCTTTCTCTACTTTATCCTATTGCAATTTGTAATGAATGATTTGCTTTCACTTCCCAAAGAACCCAATCCATTTCTAATTACCTTATAACCATACCCAATCTCTTATTCCATCATTCTATAACTCAGAACATAACCCTAAACCTCTTCAAATGTTATTAAACGTATACTTTACGAAATCAATCAATCTTTTCATAACATTATCTACCATTTCCTTACCCCTATCAACTTATAATTCACACTTTACACCCCTTTTTCATTTAATTCCCTATATATATACTCCTTTATAAATCACTATCTCCTTACTTATCCCTTGAGAAATATCTCCATTAGATTAACAGAGAATTAAATTCCCTGAATTCGAATGTAACACTTCTAACATATCTTGTTTACTTTAGCATTGTACCTTAATGGAATTGTCACTACACTATTTCTAAAAAAATGACTTCTAACTAAATTCTCAATTCTCTTACCCATTCTCTACTCTTATATGGTTATACAAGCTCATATCAACTAATATCATAAAGCATTTACTGTACAATAGAAGATACCTGCTATTATCTCTGGATCCTCATTGTCTTCACTGATATTGAGATTATATACTCTAGCCGTAGAGCGCATTTCCTGTTGAGTAGAAAATTCTGTCTGACTTCTTCCTCTACCTCTACCCCGTCCTCTCTGGGATATCGAAGCAGATCGCTCCGACTGCACATGCTTTCCTGTCCCCAATGGACAATCTCTCATGAAATGTCCTATTTCCCCACATCGAAAACAGGCTCCAGATTCAACTCTACATGCCCCACCATGATATCTCTCACAAATATGACAGTGTCTCTGTTGTGCTCTTCCATCACCAGACTTTCCTAATTGAGTCTGTCTAGCTCTCATATGATTTGATCCTCTAGCAGAGGATACCACTGATTCAGACCTTACTTGGTATTAGAACCCATAATCTCTACCTCTCTTGGGTGGTACAGAGCTCGACGAAGCCCCCGTTCTTTTGGAAGATTGAGCTTTCTGATCCCCAAACCGCTCATTCTGAGCTCTTTCTAGAGCTTTAGCACGATTTACTACTTCCTGAAACGAGGACAAGTTCAAAACAATCAACATCTCTTTTAGCCTTGGTCGTAGTCCTTCAACAAACCACTCACATGCTTCTTTCTCTGTCCGAATCAATTCGACCGCGAATCGACTTAACTTGTTGAATTCACACTCATATTCATACACAGTGCGATTCAGCTGTTTCAAATTCAAGAATTCTTGCTTCATTTCCCTGATGAACTGATCTCCTATATACTTGTGCTTAAACTCTTCTAAAAACAAATACCATGTTTTCTGATCATTTGGCATCCTATGAATAACATTCGTCCACCAGATTCTCGCTTCCCCATGGAGCAAAGAGACCATCCCATCTAGTTTCTCCATATCAGAGCAGTGGAGTCCCTCTAACATGATCTTTACATCATTAAGCCAAAGGTCCGCAACAACAGGACCTTCTTCGGCTTCACCTTTGAACTCTGGAGCTCCTAATCCCTTTAACTCTTTGGCTATATTAATCCTCTGCGTTGAGGATGCAGGAGTTTGGAAACGTGTCAAAATAGTGCCCAACGTCCTGAAGAATACATTTTGATCTTGTACAGGCACTCCAAAGGGTGCTGTCCTTCACCTTGCCTGGCCAGGGCAGGTGAATTACTACTTTCAGCTAATATATCATCTCTCGCTTCACCCCGAGAGTTATCTTGTCCTGACATCTAATAAGAGATAACCAAATATTTCTATCAGCTAAACAACATACTCATTACTCGTATCAGATCAGAAGTTCTTACTACTATATTGGCATGAACACTTTTTAAGACACTCTGGACTCCGGTTCATGCCGAGAATCGACTAAACCGTAGCTCTGATACCATTAAATGTAACACCCTCAACCCGTATCCGACCCGGATACAAGTCTGAGGTGTCACATTGACTTTTCTAACTTTAAACTTTTAACGAAAACCAATGAAATTTAAAGCTTTTATTAAAATAACATTGTCACTGTACACGAGTTAACCAAAACAAGACAAAACTAATCAGAGCATTTGTAACTACCACTTTTCTTACATGCCAACACACTACATACAACAAAATACCTACTGTGACTTTACTTCTGATCTGATCGCTGAGTAGAGATAGGTTGATCTGTAAATTCCTATTCTTGATTCTCCTGCTCTTCGAAACCTACGTGTAAAAACACTTACACGCTAAGTCATAGACTTAGTGAGGCATAATTACATAATAAAGAATTACTAAAATATAAACAGGTCGTCTACTATCCAAACACAATTATACTATCATACCATCATGTATTATACCACATATGAGCCAATATAAATCATAATAATACCATATTAAGATACAATTATATACATCCTCGTTATGTCTTATTTAAACCCATATACACTATTGAAAACCCAAGGTATACGAGTATTATGAGGTTGTGCACACGTATTCTGTCACCACAGCTCAATGAATGTTCCGAAGGACCTATCCAGAGGTCATAAAGATCCTCGGTAACTATCCAGAGGTCATAAAGATCCTCGGTAACTATCCAGAGGTCATAAAGATCCTCGATAACTATCCAGAGGTCATAAAGATCCTCGGTAACTGTCCATAGGTCCCGAAGAACCTAGGTAAACTATCCATATGTTCCTTAGAACATAGGTATACTGTCCATATGTCTCGAAAGACATAGGTAGTTCTTTGACTCTTGGCATACCAACTGTACTTACAGTTCTCATAACTCATATCATGGCATTGTCTTTTACCTTATTACATATTCATACATCATATCACATTTTTCTTTTTCTATAGCTCTTTATCACATGTTCATATGATCATCTTATTACCTATACCTTTTCATATAACCATTACATACATACATACATGTCATCATTTATGTTTTTATCATAATCCTATAGTATTATCCTTCATCTCTTTTATCTCTTGTTCATTTTTCATCCAATAACTTATATAAATGTATATATATCACGTATACTAGTTCCTAGGTCCCATCACACTAGCATATTTTCATATATTTGTAATCACGTAGTTTATTTTTTTTCATATAATTCATGTCACCCCTCATATGATTTCATATTATTCTATATTTCATATTCTTTCTTATGTCCTTTTCATACTTCTTATTTCATATTCTTATGAAATCATATTGATCATTTTAACTATTTCATATTTAACACATTTATCTACATATTTACACAACTCATATAATATATATATATATACTGTAACATGTCAATACATATGCTCATTCATACATATAAACCATAACAAACACAGCACACACACTTCATATACCTAATATAGATATCTCGTAACTCATTCATATATAAGCTCTAATCTGGAAAATAGACTTACCACAATCTGCATAGTATATCCCATAATGTATATGATATGAATTCATATCATATTTAATAATATTGAATGAATCATGTATCAAGATATTAAATCTAGACTTATCGCAAGTCTAAAACTGAATATACTAACATAATCCTGTTATGCACATGCACTCACCTTAGCCTTGTTTGAATTGAATCAATTCTAACCCTTCGATTACTTTGAAGCAAAGTCACGTTCAATATCTACATAAGCATAATTTTCAAGATGATTATCAGATGCCTAAGTCTTGAAATTAACCTCTAATAGCCTACCAATTTAAGGGATTAATAGTTTAGTCTCTCTTCTTTCTTTTTCTTTTTTTTTCATTATGGGGGAATCGGTTCCCCCCTGGGGGTATCGATTCCCCTCTAGCATTCTGGAAATTCATATTCGTTTGAGGGGGAATCGATTCCCCTTGAATGGGTACCGATTCCCCTAGCCCAGAAATCCCATTTTGAGCTCGAAAATCACCTTATTTCAGCTTAAACCTTCCTATTTCACTTCCTTTAATACTCCTAACTTTAATACACATACTTAAACTTATTTCTATTCCCTAATCACTTCTTTAACTTCAAATCTAGTCATTCCCATGTAATTGCAAAAGTTATACTAGTTTTGCAACATGTTCAAATTCCTATTCTAACACTTCCTATCCCTTAATTGACTTGATGACAAGTCAAATTCAACTTTCAATTCTCAATATAAACTTTATTTCGATATTTCATTCAAAAACTTCAAATCTTTAAATCCTCATAAACTCTTCATTTGGTTGTTTTAAAGCAAATTAATCTTTCCTTAATCTTACTTAGCATATAATAATCAAAACTAAACTTAAATTCAGCACATAATCAGCTCAAGAGAAAACTCACCTTTGCTTGGCTTCACACGTGAAGAAGAAGAAGAAAAAGAAGAGAACTCTGGAAACCTCTAAACTTTGTTTCCTTCCTTCCACGTGTATCTATATATACCATATATTATTATTATATTTTTCTTTTCTTTACAAATGACCATACTATCCTTTCATTCCTCATTCTTTTCAATTTGATCTTACACCTCATTTCTCATATAAGTCTTTAAACCACTCAATTATTCTAATTTAAATCACCAAATTTTGAAACTTTACAATTTAGTCACTAACCCGGTATTGAGGATGTTGCAAGTATGATCCTAGAATCTTAAAAGATTATTATATCTCAGTCAGCATGTTAACGTCCAACTCAATCGACCGTCAATCTTTTAACAAAAAATGAAGAATTTAGAACATATGAATAATCAGGTGACCATTTTGTAACTTTTAATAGTCGAAAAATTTAACAAATTAATATCTTATAATTAAGAGACCATTTATAACTTTTAATAGTCTGTTAGCTCAATAAAGCAACATTATAATTTGGATCATTTGTGTAGTCAACCCTCTATTAAATTGCACTTGATTTAGTAGCACGAAGCACTAAGGTCAGAGTTTAAATCCTGAGCAAACAGGGTTAGGAGGTCACCCCGTAAGGAGTCTCTCCAAAACCCAATTTGGAAATTAATGTTGGCGTGGATAGATAGATTATGTTATTGATTTCCGTAGGATTTGTCGTGGACAATGGGGATATTTGTTGCTACCAACTTGCGTTGTTGGTTGTGAATTAGGCAAATTATTACAAAAGTTATTCTCGGTAAAACAATTCAGATGATATGTTAATAGTGTGTGTTTGCCCTATTTCCTTAATAATTCAGTTCAAATCTTGCAGGCCATGGTGAGGATATGGATTGATGGTGATGAAGGTGAATATATGACTGGGTTAACGGCAAGCTTTGGAGCGAAATTGGCCGAGGAAAAAGACAAAAGTCCCAAATCGACTCCTGTTTTCTCAAATCCCCTAACTGGCTGTTCTACTACTTCTTCTTCAAAGGTTTTGTCTCAATTTACTGTCTTCTCTCAATTTTTTTCAACTTTCTTCTCCAATAACTGTTTGGCATTGTTTATTTATTATTATGAGTTAAGTGCATCCTTGTTTGATTGAGTTAAACATGTGGAAGAGATGACAATTTACTAAACTTTTTGAATAATTCTTAATAGTTTCATAAGCACTACCCTCTGATGTAAGCCGAATGAAAATTTTTAAAACATCACGGACAGAATATTTTGATTACAGCTATCTGGCGCTGTGGCCTTGTCTAAACGTGGTGATTGTGACTTTGTAACTAAGGCAAAAGTTGCAGTCAGGAGGTGCTGCAGCCTTGCTGGTGATAAATGACAAAGAAGGTTATAAATTTTGTATTTTAAACTTATTTTGAACTTCAATTGGATCGTTTCATTAAAGGAATGTAATGGTTTATTAGTCTCTTACATAAGCTTTCTTTTCAATATTTGTCTAGTGGTTGAAAATATGGATTGTTCTGATGATGGTACTCCTTTAAATATTTCGATACCTGTTGTGATGGTTCCAAAATCTGTGGGAGACGACCTTAAAAAACTATGGCGAACAAGCGTGGTAAGCTCTTGACCTCACATGATATTTTTTCCCCCGTTTATTTTTGTTCTTCAGATGCATATGGGATCATTTCTAAATTATTGTAAACAAGATATCCTGTTCAAAGAGTGGTTTGTAATGTTCTAGGATGGAATGCAACTATTTGATTAAGCTGTTAAGGCTTAATTGAGTGACTTTAGTGTAAATATATGTCTGTCCTTTTGTTTGACAAAACATTTTCAAGAAACATTTTATCACCCTTTAATCAGGTAAATAAAGAATTTTAATGGTTTAGATATAAATGACGGAATTCATTCCATTAATATAAGTTTTTTCATTTTGCAATTATGAACTTGTAATATAAGAATTTATGGCTTTCTGCTTTTTCCTTGAAAGCAAACTTAAGCTTTACATGAACTTTCCCTAGAATAGTATTCTTTTTTTTTTCGAATTTTCAAGCAGGCAGTAATATAACTGGGGATTTAAGAGTAGAATGTCTTAGTAAGAAAGATAATTCAGGTCTGATTTGAATGTGGTTATTTTTTAGCAGAGGCTTTGAGGTGCTGGAATTTTCTGCTTGCTAATAATTAAGCCAGAGAAAGTTAAGAAAAGAAGTAAATTACAGGTAGAGAGAGTCATATATCTTGAATAGCTATTGCAGGTTGCCCTTCTTCGTGCTTCAGTTTGTATCGTTTTTTTCCTGAACAAGGTTCATGATTTTAATGTCCATATATTTATAGTCCCTCTCTCTTTATTTATTTATTTTCCTTCTGAAGCCCTACAGCCTAATTCCTCATTGGGTTTAACCTTGGTTGCTATTATAGGTTCTAGCTCTTTAGTCAAGTTTCACACTTAAGTTCTCTTCTTGAGGTTTTTCTTTTGTGTTGGTTCTTTATTTGTGGTTCACACTTTCGCTATTTCCCTGGGGCAATAGTCCACACTTGCATTTACAAGGATAAAATTTTGTCTATATATTTTACATGAAAATAAAAGAGCACTATGGTTTATTAGATCTTTTATAACCTGTTGTTCGTCTTTGCGTGTTGGTTTTAGCTTTGGGTATATTTAAATGAAAAATCCTTGAATCTTTTAGGTTTATTTTAATATGAAGATTCATATAAACAAATCATGCTAGTTTTTGATGCAGTTGAACTCTTAATATATGCACCAACTCGTCCCATCGTGGATGCCTCAGTGGTATTTTTGTGGGCAATGTCTGTTGGCACTCTTATTACTGCTTCACTTTGGCAAGAGTTTGGAACTTCAGAGCAACCTGATCAACACTGTGACGAATCATCACTGAAGGTTTGCCACAATCTAGTGCTATCATTATATGAAGTTCATAGTTGCATTTTGTATATTTATGTGTCCTAGAGATATTTGTTGATAGGGAATAATTGGTTATAATGTGCTTGACTAACATGTTCTCTATTGGTGCTCATAATCAACTTGTGCTGTTTTTAAAGTTTAGGTGATTATTTGTATAACAGTTTTTTATCCAAAGTATGTTCGTAGAGGTCCTCAGTTACTGTTCTCTCTGATTGGTTTGTGGCCTCCTAGACGTCATACACTTAGATTTTTCTTTTTCTAGATATTTTTATATTATCCAATGAGTTGATGTTCATGATTAGCATCCTTACAATTTCTACTTCCTCATATATCTACAATGACAATTTGATGGGTTGAATGGTGTTTGTTCCATTGTTGCAATATTAAATGTTTTCTGTTCACACATGACACTGTAATGAGATCTATTTGAGCTATGGTCCTTTGCCAGGAATTAGGAGAATATATATGCAATTGATGCTACACCATCAATGCTTATTTTATGCAAAGCTTTCTTTAAAAGTTCTGAATTTGAACAGATGAAGCACGGTTCAAGATGTAATTTATATATGAAATGGCCTCAGCAGTTCTGTAAGTTTTAACTATTGAAATTCTTTTTGATACATCTAACTCAATAACTAATTACTTCTAAATGTAATTTATATATGAATATCTTATTTTATGTTATATTATGTGGGTATGATAGAGGTTAACTTGTCTCCCTGTAAGCAATTACCCCTGAAACTTTTGGACATGTTACTCATAAATTACATCAAAAGACCTTAGATGCTTGTAGAATTTCAGTTCTCATTCATCTAACCTCAGCACTTTCAAAGAAAACTGGTTTATTGTTACTTGTATTTCTTGTGTGTGAAGAAACCATATCCGTTTTATGTTAGTTTCCCTTCCTTATATTAGTATATCTGAATCTTCAGTTTCTTTTTGTTTCTATGATTTTAGCATCACGTCTGATTATTGGAGGAATTTAAGTGATATCTTTTTCCTTCTGTTGCCTTAGGAACCATCCAATACTGGAACAGGGAGTGGTGGTGATAAGGAAACCCTTGATATTACTGTAAAGGGTGCAATAATTTTTGTGATATTAGCATCTGTTTTTCTGTTGCTACTCTTCTTTTTCATGTGGCATGGTTTCTCTGGGTGCTGATTGTACTCTTCTGCATCGGTGGTGTTCAGGTACCATAGTTTTGCTTCTAATTTCTTTGTTTTCCCTTATGTTTTCTTTTTATCACTTTATGCTTGTATGCTTGTGACTCTACCGATGGTCAGACATGGCATGTTAAAAGTAAACTACACCTCTAAGTTATTGGTTTGTCCCTGTTTTCTTACATTTTTTTACTCGCTGTTTGCAAAATGGAAATACAATGCAGAAAATATTAGCACCTCCAAATATATATCCATAGCTAATAAATACATACAAGTGTTTTTAAGAAATGCTTGAGTGATAGGTTTAATGTTGTACTTCTGCATGCTTCTGTGGGAACCATGCATATGAACGGTATTGAAATAGCTATTTTTTCCTTTTGGTATTAAAAAATTAGCTATATATATACATTTCATAGTGATATATTATCTTATTAACCCTTGTGTATTTTTTGTATCCAGGGGATACACACAGTCATTATGACTCCTATAGAAAGGTATGCTTATAACTTGATTATCGCTACCAAACCTGTCAAATAGTTGTTTTACAAGATTTAGCTTCTTTTATTGTTGTTCCTAATATGTGTACAAGCAGTAAATGCAGAAATTGTCCACAGAAGACAGTGAGATTGCCCGTCGTTGGGGAGGTTACTATTGTTTCACTTGGAGTTTTCTACTCTGTGACATTTGCTGTTCTCTGGGCTGTTTATCGACGAGCATCTTATTCATGGGTGGGCCAAAATATTCTCGTAAGTCTTTCATATCACCATTTCTACCCCTGAATGATTACGGGAATCTTTTAGGAATTGATTTTTTGGCAAATATTGTTGCACTTTATTCAATGGTAATATTTTGGCTTGTTAATGTGTTTGAGTTTATGGAAGCCATTTGTTGGCCAAGAAAAATGTTTATATCAAATTGGCAACAAATTGATGCTATTGCCTCTTGTAGGGAAACAAGTAGGATTTTAAGAATGAAATGTTAACGTTAATGATGTAAGAGCTAAAGAAGATGAAAGTTGTGCGAACTTTACTAGAACTTCAACAATTAGTGTCTTAAGTGAAGGAATTGTTTTAAAGCAAGATGTTTAGAACAATTGGGTCTTAAAAGAAGTGGTATTTAGGATCTTATGGTTGCGATTTAGTTGATCTCTTATTTGAATTCCTGGTGATATCTGTTGAAATTCCTTTTTATTACAATTATGGTTGTTTCTCCTATTTGTTTCTTTGTTGTTTAAAGTAACTTGAGGTTAGTGTTAAGTTGATTTCTTGTGTTTTTGCATAGAAATCGGTTCAGACTTTTGTTTGATATCTTTTGCTTTTCGTCTACTGACTACCTTTAATTTTTTGTAAAGGGTATTTGTATGATGATAAATGTCTTACAGTTGGCTCGACTACCTAATATCAAGGTACTGTGGTTTTTTTCTTCATTATTCATTAATTGTGTTTCAATCCTTGCCTTGATTGTTCTTCACTGTTCAGGTTGCTACAGCGCTTCTGTGTTGTGCATTTGTTATGACATGTTTTGGGTCTTCGTATCACCACTTATATTCCACCAGAGTGTGATGATTACATTAAGTGCTCATCCATTTAGTCGTTGAATTGAATTGGCTTGGTGTTGATTATTGTAAGCATTGCTTAGTCATTTGGTTTTGAGTTCCGACTCCATTGAGAGTATTAAAATTTTTTTCAATAGAGAAGCAGTGCATTTTCTTATTATTACGCAATTCAATACCATCGAAGTACCAGTTTCGTAATTTGGGAAAACCATGTTGTCCGAGGATGGCTTGGTGTTTATGACATTTTGCTTGTGTTAATAGAGAATGATCCTCCTTTTGTAAAATCATAGCCATCTTTCTTTTTTCAAGTGCACTAGACATTCAGCCAACCAAAAATAAGGACCTGTAATATAAGTTGACAGTAGGATGAGATGAGCTGATCTCTAACATTTTGCTCGTGTTAATAGGTCGCTAAAGGAAAGAATTCTGGTGGAGAAGCAATACCCTTGCTCTTGAGAGTTCCTAGAATTGTTGATCCTTGGGGTGGCTATAATATGATTGGATTTGGGGACATTCTCTTTCCTGGTTTGCTTATTACGTTTGCTTACAGGTATTAAAAGGCCCCTTTTTTCCTTTCATTTTTTGATTAGCGGTATGCCTTCCCTAAAGAAGAAACATGATTGTAGTGTATATTCCTGTTTCTTGGTTGTTATTTTCTCTTAAGACTCAGGTCTTGTTAGGGTGCATTAGAATAGATGAAATGTTGTGTCCATTTGAACCTTAAAAATTTTCGACCTCCAAAACTGTGTTGTGAAAAATGGTTTAGTACAAGAATGATGAAAAGGCAGAAATTGTATGAATTTTTCTGACCAAAATTCCAGGAACTAGGAGAGGACTTATATATGCCAGGTTCAGCAAGTTTCGGACGTATTGCAACATAAGTTTTTATCTTCAGGCCTTTAGGTTGGCAGGTAGAATATCCTATTTGAAACATGGAATTGAACCTGATTAGTTAACACTTAAATTTATGGTAAAATTATGCTTTGCCCCACGTAAAAAATTTATTTCGTAGATCTTTTAATTTGATATTGTTGAGAAGAGTATATTCACTGTAAGTTCATAAAGGACTCTAATCTGCTAAATATACAAGTATTCAAGAGAGGAAGAACATGAGATAAATAGAAACAGCATAAAATAAATTAATTTGATCCCTAAACTTTAGGAAAACAAAATAGATTATCTGGATTTGTGCCTTTCTACCCCTCTTGACTTACCATGTTTTGCTTTAAGTAGTTTGGGAAGAGGAAGCGAAAAATTCCCAGGAAATATTTAAGTTAATACCAGGTTGAAAAGAAAGAATTGTAACCAGATGTTCATTATAATTTTACAAGTACTGTAATAAGCTAAATGCGCAAATTCTAAAGGGGGAAAGTAGGAGATGAATAAAAGCTACCTAAAATAAAGTAATATGATCCCTAAGCTTTAGGAAATGGAATATTTATAAGTTAACTCTTGGGAAAGGAAATATTAAAGAATATGTAATGTAGGCAGGAAACTCTGCATTTTCCATACATCGGATAAAAATTTAGTAACACTGTTAATTAGATTAGATTAGATTGGACTGATCCAGTATTTGGGACCTGTTTTGGTGTCACATTGCAGATGATTTGTTTCCTTTCTAAATGCCCTTGGTTTTGAAGGGTTCTTAATATTATAGTTTTATATGGATTTATGATTATTTTGTTCTCTTTGGTTATCTCAGATATGATAAAGAATACAAAAAGAGTCTAGCCAATGGGTATTGTCTGTGGCTGATAGTTGGCTATGGATTTGGTGAGTGTGCACTTGTCCTGGTTTGTTAAGCTGTTCTTTTTCTTTCTTTACTCTTAAGTTTGGTGTGTGTGCACCATAGTTACAGAAATCGCTCAACAGCCCACGATCTACGTACCGTACGATGCGATCCGAAACGCGGTACGAACGCGTTCCAGTCGTTTCAAAATCGTGTTCCAGTCGTTTCAAAATCACGTTCCAGTCGTTTCAAAATCGCGATTCGGTACGAGCTTTGGGTTTAGATGGAGTCCTAGCTCCTCGTCGGAGCGTAGGACGGCGGATGCCCTGGAGGCTTTGGGTTTCGTCGAGTGTTAAAGAGGAGCTTGAGGGAGAGGAAATGGGGGAACGACGGGGTCGGTTTAAGGCTGAAGAAGATAATGAATTAGGCGAAACTAACCTTGGATCTAGGCGTTCATCGTCTCCTGCAGAGAGAGTTTGTGCCGGTTGAGCTTTTGTTTTTTATTTCTTTTCCTGCTTTGTTTGTTGTATAGCTTTTGTTTTTTATTATGTTAAAACTATACTTTCACGTGCTTTGTTAAATTTCTTCGTACACTAGAATTCATGTGCACTTGTTTTAAGTTTATTCAATTATTATTTCTTTTCCTACTTTTTAATCCCTCTAAAATTTTATTTTAGTATAAAAGTAACTTTTGAAGTGTTAAATTTATTTTCAACTTTGAAGTATTGAAGTTATTGAATGAAATCTATAGTATTGAAGTTATTCTAAGATATTTGAAGTTTTGAAGTTATTTATAAAATTTGATGTAGAAAAATAGCAACCTAAGAAACTGATACATCGTACCAATTTATATGTAACATCGTATCGGAGCGTATCGCGATCCATGTGACTATGGTGTGCACATCCTTTTCTGTGACATAGCTCGTCTATAGTAGTTTCATTTTGCTTTAAGTTGGGCTAATTTTATCTGTGAATGCTTTCAGTAATGCTTTTCTATCTGCAAATGCTTTTTGCCTAGGATTTATGTTCTTGATGTCAAATCATGGCGAACTTTTATGATCCGGTGCTAATGCAAGTCCCCGGACTAACATTACTCAGTCATGTACTTGTAGAGTATATGGTTGAAAAGCTAGTAAAGAGAAGAGTTGGATATCAACAAAATGACACTACGTATTGGTTTCATTTCTCATACATTGCAGGCCTATTCTTTACGTACCTAGGGTTATATCTGATGAATGGGAACGGTCAGCCTGCACTACTCTATCTTGTTCCTTGTACGCTAGGTAACTCAACTTCACCATTCCACCTTCACTCTGACACTACTACTTTTATCTTGCTTCTATGAAAGGATGCTATATCCGTTCTCGTTTTATCTTCTTCTTTTTTAACAAAAGGAAAATTCATAAAATTTCAATTTTTTTCAAATGAGCCCTTAAAGTTTTTTTCTTTTGACATTTTAAACCATAAAATTTCATTTTTTTCAAATAAGCCTTAAAGTTGTCATGTCATGTCAGTAAAATGTTGAACTTTAGTTGATGTCAATTGACCATTCAAAAGGATTATTTGAAAAAGAATAAAAACAAAATCTTATGGTTCAAAATTGTTAAATATTTTAAGGGTGCAACTAAAATAACTGACGAACATGGAGGCTTTTTTGGTCATTATGTATAAAAACTCTTTGTTTCTTCCCTGATTTTTTTTCCAAAAAAAAAAACTCTCAGGAGTTATAGTTATATTAGGCTTGATACGAGGAGAGTTGAAATCGCTTTGGAGCCATGATACCGAGTCACCTGACACGGCAAAGCCCCCTGCAGAGGCTTGAAGCCGAGGTAGTTTTCTTCAAAATGGTCCGAACCTAATTGTTTTAAAAAGAAGATGGTTAGGGTTTTATCTAATAGGGGGAGTACAGGGTCTGTTCAGGGTTTTTAAGGTCGGCTTGCCATTATATACATATATAGCTTCAACTTTAGGGTTATCTTTATTTTGTTAATTCATATTTAATTGACGTGGATTGTACAAAGTTATGATATGTTCAATTTTGATGTGTATATATTCATACGATTTTATTTATTTCAGAAATGAGTAAATCAAACGTAAATTTCAAACAGCATGAAGTGTTACTTCTATTGCCTTGGGTTGCATGCATGCATTATAGGAATTCATTTAACATTTCAGAATTGGTTCCCAATGCATTTGTAATCTGTCTTAGCCTATCATTGTGGAAAAATCTCCTACAACCCAATCTTATTCCTCAACTATAACGAATTACCCTCACTTACAAAGGTCGTTGAATTTGCCTAAAAAAGTAACATTGGGGCCAACTCAAGTTATGATTGCAACAACAAAAATAAGCCCTAAGTTTATTTAAAATAAAGACAAATATTAAAACTATATATAAATATTCTCCTTAGATGATTCAAACTCGAGTAACTACATCTGTAAGGTGTGTGTTGTCAATAACTAAGCAAGATTTTAAACAAATACTAACTTATAATCATCTCAGATTGTTCAATAATAACAGTAATAATTTATTTCATTTGTGGCGGTCCATTTTAATTTCAAAACTTTTGCATAGGTTGTACATATATATATATATATATATTGAAATGTAGCAATGTTATTAAATCATTTCACAGAACATGGATAAGGACAAAGTCATAAGGCTCATTAACAAACCTCCCTAACCTAAATGGAAGAAAAAGAATGCTTATGGCAATGTAAAGAGGAAAGAAATAAAGCCCTTACACAACAATTCAACTAGAGTCCATGAGGATCAGAAAATCTTTAATTTAGTACTATTAAATTGGTTTACTAATCGTTTTATTATGTTATTTAAAGTTCATTATATTCGCATATATATTACTTATGATCAGAGACAGAATGAAAAAGTAGGATATTATTGAATTAATAAATTTTAACGAGTCAAAATGAATTTTATTATATTAATTTAAAATTTTACACATTTTAAAAGGACCAAATAATAAATTTCCCATTTTGGAAAGGGACAAGCCCCTGCTTTCCTTGTATTTGTAACTTGTAACCAACTCTTCCTACATGAGAGATGCATTTCATTTACTTTAGGGTGCGTTTGGTTCACGAAATGTAAGATTATCAGTAAGAATAAAAGATTACCAGAGAATATGATTACTGTGAATGTTGTATTTTGTGTTTGGTTGGTTTAGTAGGAATGTAAGATTACAGTGTTTAGTTAAAGGAATAAAAGATTATTGGAATACATATTTGATCAAATTGTCCTTATTATATATTTATTTATTAACAAGTTGAATTCTACTATAATATTACTATAATTAATTTATATATTTTCTTTAAAAAATTTAAAATTCATAAAATTTATATAATTTTTTTTTACAAAATTGAAAAGATAAATAGGTTTAATGAAATAGTAAAATTTTATTTTAACCACTGAACTTCATATAAAATTTTAATTATAGACTTTTTTGTAAATCTAAAATAGTTTAAGGATAAATTTATAATTTAACATTCGTAGAATTTTTATTATTCAACGACAAAAGAATGATATTTTTGAGAAAAAAAAATTAAGGGCATTTTAGTCTAAAACGCCAGTAATCCAACAATACCTAAGGGAAGAGAGATAATCACATTCCCGATAATATAGTCCAAAAAAATCCACTGTTGATAATAAAAGATTATCGGGAATGAGATTATCTCCAAATGGGGTCTTAGTTTAAATATGTAGAGGTGCTTATAATGTTTAAAAATTCAAATTTTAGCTAATATATTTAATGACTTTAATTCATATACTATTTTTTAATTTAAAATTTATATTATATGTTGGTCTTGCAGTTAGAGGTGAGTAAAACTCGACTCGAAAAATCAATTTTTTCAACTCGACTCGAAAAAATTTCAAGTTCAAAGCGAGTTGTAAAATACAACTTGAATAACTCGAAATTTTTAGTAATTATTATATTGATTTTCAAGTTTGAGTCGAGTCACTCGACTTTGTATAATATATGTGAATCATATATGAAAAAATACTATATATATATATATATATATATATGTATATGTATTGTATAAAGTTATAAAATATCATTTAAATTGGAATCAAATAATGTCATAATATTGTAAATATTTATAATTAAATTTAAATGGGAATTCAAAAATTTGACTCGACTCAAGTCAACTCGAATTTTATAAACTCGACATTAGAAAATTTCAAGTCAACTCCGAGTTATAAAATAAGACTCGTCAACTTGAATAACTCGAAATTTTTTATTCGACTAGATTGAATGCTCACCCCCAATTACAAGAAGGCAAAATAACTTTTTAATCCCTTGCGTTTAGAGTTGTTGTCAATTTCATCTTTAATCTATTTAAAACATATTAAAATTTAAAATATAAAATCTTTAAACAATCTATTTTTATATTATTACAAGTTCAAATTGATAGAAGTGATAAACAAATAAAAAAATTAATTTGTTTTTTTTATTGTTAAATCAACAATTAACTATAAAATTAAACAATAATAGAGAGATTGAGCCTTTCAAATAAAAAATAATATAAAAACTCAATGTCACAAAATTAAAGTATAAAGATTAAATTTTAAATTTATTATAGTATAAAATTGGCATTTAATGTAACTCCTAGACCCAACATGGGAGTTACAACTGAATCAGAGTAGTCACGTTAACCTTGAAAGTAATTTACGAATAAAAATTTGTTTAATAAACCATTTAAAAAAACATTTACTAAATGTGAGGTCAAAATAAACACATGTCACAATTTGAAGAGGTTGAAAGCAAAAATTTAATCACACGGTATAAATCGAGACTACTCCGATAGCCAAACTAATTATACATCTGGATAATCTGAAAAATATAAACAACAACAGAGTGAGCTACAAAGCTCAGTGTGTCCTCTAAATGCAAATAATAATTCAGATATTTCAGGCATGATATAAGAATAATAAAATAATCTAGTAACAGTAAAACTATATATTTATTATCACAAAATTATACAGAATTCCCCACATCTTACCTCTTATTTTAGACGAACAGAACGGAAAATATTATATGTTGAAGGAAAACTGAGATCTTCAATGTGGATCTAGAGCAGAAAATCAGAATGGGGATGTTTCCCTTCGAAGAGGAACCTGAGTTAATCTCCAAGGAGGAGCTCATCAGAAATCAGAAACAGAAAGGGGATATTACCCTTCATAGAGGATCCCAAACAGATACAGAGTACATATATAATCTCATACAGAAACAGAATGAGTAATAAATCCAATACATAACAAATCAGGGATAAATCTCATACAGAATAGATCGGGGATAAATCTCATATAGAACAGATCGGGGAATAAATCTAATACAGAACGGATCGAGGAATAAATCTCATACGGAAACAAGAATGTATCAATGCAAATAATGAGTATACAACGTTATCAAAATCATAAATGTCACATGTAATTGTAATCAAATTACGAACATACTTTAGGCAATAATATTAAACATAATAACATATCAAAAAATCGTACAAGTTAAGAGGACACACTTATAGCAGCTAATCGATATTGTCTAAGCCTTATGCTTCGCACGATTAGTAATACTAGGTCATGCGAAACAAAAACCTAATGATAATATTTTATTGTAAATATCTGAAGTAATACTGAATTAATCGGAATCAACTAATAACTCAATTAATAACATTCACGTGTATCTCGAATCGAATGTGTGAAGTCGAGCTAAGCTGAACAGAAGTGATTCGAACCTACTGGATAGCAATGCGGGGATGTATGACCACCTTCAGAATATAATATCATAGAGTAAGATTATAAATTTCAGAATTTATTTATCATAACTATATTGTAAAGTACTAAAATATGGGGGAGATTTCGGATCAAAATTTTGCAAAATGAACCGTATAAATGAACTCAAGACGTCAAAAAATATTGGGATAGAGATCTTTGAAAAAAAGTCAACGGACAACAAAAAATCAACAATTGACTATCAAAGTCAACGATTAACGGTCAAAGTTAACTATCAACGGGTCGGTTCGATCAACGGATCAATCAAGTTGGTTAATCAGCCAGCCAGTTCGATCAATAAATAAATTAGTTCGACTGATTTTGCAATTAAAATCGCTGGAACATTCCCACACGGGATGATGCGTGGGGGCACGTGGAGGGCGCTCCGGAGGCCGGAAAAATATTAAAATTTGCAGAGTTATAATTTAAAGGACGAGAAAGCACTTGTTGGGGTCAGTTCTCGAAAATGAACATCGAAGATGGGGTATTAAACGAAACTCGAAACTTCTTTATCCTCACTCTCACAAATGACGAGGCTAACGGAGAAAAAGAAGACACCAGCTGAACAAAGACGAAGAGTGTAACCCCGCAGACCCGGTCTGTAAGATAGACCCAAACCTAAGAGGGTCACATATCCCATTCAAAGGTTTTTTTTTCACTTATAAGACGTTAAATATAATATAGAACATAATATTAATAATACATATATGTCCAAAACGATAATAAAATACATGTCACCAAACATAACCGAAAAACATATAGAAATATATGTTCGTACAAAATAAAGTAGTTGATTTCTCCTGATGCCAAATCTGCTAGCTGATGGTCTGCTGTTATCTGAAAAATGGTAAAAACTACAGAATGAGCTAAAAAGCCCAGTGTGTTCCATACAATGTATATAAAAACATACTGATAAAAATATTCCAGTAAAGTCGGTTTATGCAATCATGTCGTCAAAAAAAATATGAACACTACCCCCAGCCCAGCCCATCACAACAGAATGTGTAGGTTCCCCAGAACCATACACCCAGCCCACACAACAAATAAGGCCCTGAGCACAAAGCCGAGGAACCTGCGGATATACTTCCTTCAACAATACCCCCCAATGATGGAGATGTTCATGAATGTATTTGAATGAAAACAATGATTAAATCTTTAAAACATAAAAGTGTTCATGCTTACATAATATACAGAAATACGGAAATCAGAAGACAAGTCAGTAGTATACAGGATTTCAGATATCGAATATTCAATATTCAGAAAATCGGTATAAAATACCGTAACCAGAAATCATATCAGAAATATGTGGCAAATCAGATGTCATATACATAATGTTCAGATGTATATTTTTAAAACAGAAATAATTAACACTGTCGGGAAACACACCTGTAACGTCTGAGAAATCAGATAGGGAAGCCTATTACTGGTCTGTCGATCACGTTCTGCTGCAGCGCTAGATCCTACGAATTGGAAAAATCCTATTGGAATCCTAATAAATAATCTAAATATTATTTAAAATATACAGAAACCTACGGGTAATTCTCGTAGTACGCGGTTCAGGCTGATCTAACAAACGATAATACCAGACCTAATTGATCTTGCCAGGTGAAACACGAGTACCTTCATAAAATATTTTATTGAGTAAATCCTTGACCAAATCTCATTTAAATAATCAAAATATTAAAATATTAAGCCTTTTGGGTTTACAAGCTCGATTCGGGAATTTCGGGTCAGAATTTGGCAAAACGGACTTCAGAATCAAATTCAGGACGTCGAAAAATATAAAGTATGACCTTCCGAAATTTCGAATTCTTGGTCAAAATTAAAGTCAATGGGGTTGACTGACGATTTGGAGACTTTTGTGTTTGAATTTAGCAAAACGGACCCCAAAAACGAATTTAGAACGTCGAAAACTATCAGGATAGGTATTCTTGGTCGAAAACAACGGTCGTTTAATAGCTGGTCAAACCCGGTCAAAGTTCTGGTCAAAGGAGGTCAACAAACTGTCAAACATTTTACACAAATAGCACCCTTTTTAAAAAATACCAAATAGCACCCATTTCGAATTAATTCCCAGAATAGCACCAAAACCGAATTAATTCCCATAATAGCACCGGTCAACGGTCAACGGGTCGGGTCAGGTCAACGGGTCGGGTAAACAGGTAAACGGGTCGTGACCGGTCAAAACCGGTTTCCAGCGTTCACTCGCCTGCGGCGGCGCGTGTAGGCGCGTGCGACGTCCTCCGGGGCTCTAAAAATCACGGAAAAATTTCTAAAAATTATTTGAGCGATTTCGAGATACTTACAAAGATCAGTTCAAATTTTTGAACGGCGGAGAGCTCGATTTCGACTCGGCCAAATCTTTGACTGATCCACCTCCCCACGCGCCGCCGTCAACGGAGATCGAGGATGACACCGGCGGACTCGGAACGGCACAAGGAACACGATGGTGCGGGAGGTGTCGTAAAAGGAGCAACGATCGGCGATGAATTT